>NC_088329.1:41130000-41430000 GCF_036884655.1 Musa acuminata AAA Group | reverse complement strand
ACACCTCCGGCATGTAATGAAAGAGAAGGCCGGACATGGTTTGTTGTCGCCGGTTCATGTCGTCTTCCCAAAACGATGCTTCCTTCCTTTACTTTCTGCAAACGCAACGCATGATTGATCGATGCTTCGATGGCGATGGCTGTCTCGTGTGCATTTTACGTGCTACCATGACGCAACTCAGTACGAAGTAAAGTCCCGTTAGGGCAATTAAGGAGACGCACTTGATTAGCGCTCTCCAATTAAGGAGACGCACTTGAGAGCCAAGCTTTCGATTCACGGAGCAGTCAACAAGAATGCACTGTCAGTAAGCTGAGGCTGATCACGAATAGACAGACTGAAGCCAAAAGAAACTGATGTTGTATCAACGAGCTGAGACCGAGGTGCCCCAATTAGGACAACAAAGCTGCACTGTCAAGTCTCCTCCTCCCTCTCATTCACCTCCCACCATAACTGCGCCGTGGATCCCGACGTGTCGCTGTCGGCACAACTCGTTTGCTTGCGCAGTCCTCGTTCGAGTGCCCCAGTGGCGCGGGCAGCGATGCACACGGCGCTGTTCTGGTCCTGTAAGCTTCTGCATTCCGCCACGCTGTGCTTCGTTCGGTCCCCCCCGCCCCCAAAAATGAAATGTTGGCTCGCTTTGCCTGCGAAACGAGACTGGGAATTGTCCTCTCTGTCGCGGGAAAACCATCCATCAGAAACAGAGTCACCGTCAGAGCAAACAGTAATCACCGCAGCAGCAGCTGATGCAGAGAGGCTAAAGCTAACCAAGATTAAGAAAGCACTGCGCCTGCCCAGATTTGCGTGGGGAAATCCATGTACAGATTGCCGGAGGGCCCCCATCGCTTGAGAGACGACTCCAACTCCCATCACCAGCATCGATCAGCCACCGCAGACTGCGGGCAAATGCCGGAGTTTTCATTCTAAACGTTCTTCCACTTGGCCTTAAGGGTTTTCCCAGAACTAATTTACGTGATTTGACGCAAAATCGATAATTACAACTTCTCTGTTTCCTTTTGTTTCATCTGAATCAAATCTTCGTTAGACGACCCGAACAAGAACGGACGTGCCCCGCCGGTCATCCGATGACGAGGCCGTAGGCGCCTTCGCCCGGTCCTTCGGCGTCTACTTTCCCTGTGCCTCCACCCAGGTGCAACTCCGCTCGCCCAACGTCGCCGAGCTGCTCCGCCTGGTAAAGGAGCTCCTGAAGGAGATCGCTACCGAGGGTGACGAGCTCGCGCGGGCCGGCGACCGGAAAGAGCGCCCGCAGACGGAGAACCGAGCGCTGCGGGACGAAGGCGAGGGTTCGAGGTCTAAGATACGGAGCGGCGAAGAGGAAAGCCAGCGCAGTGAGAGGAGGGTAAGGGACCTCGAGACAGAGTTGGACGAGCTGAAGAAGGCGTTGTCGGAGCACCTTCGCCCGGTCCTTCGGCTTCTACTTTCCCTGCGCCTCCGCCCCTGTGCAACTCCGCTTGCCCAACGTCGCCGAGCTGCTCCGCCTGGTGGAGGAGCTCCAGGACAAGGAGTCCCTGCTCCGCATCCAGCTCCTGGAGCAGAAGCTTCTCGAGGAGAACGTCGCTATCATCCCCTTCCTCAAGGAGCAGAAGCTCCGAGAATTGCGCCTCGATTAACGAAACTTTAATTTAGGCAAAACAAAAAGAAACGAAAGAGAAAATGCAATTATCGTTTTACTGATTTGGCGTCGCAGGCAATTAGCCTGGTTTTCTACGTCGAGACATATCGTCGAACAAGTTATCTGCAAGAAAATGAGAAAAACAGAAGCCACGAGAGCCAGCTGACGCATGGTTTTCTTTCTTCCCCCACGCCAAGAAGCAGAGCAAATGCCCAGCTGCTTTCATTCTGACGGTCCCTCGCTTATCTGAAACGGAGACAGGAGCCCTATTTGTCTGTTTACGAAGGTCACGTTCCCTGCGAGTCGTCGGCATGGGCGAAGCCAAGAGGGTCCCCCAGCAATAATGAGGCTGGCTGGAAGAAATGACGCCGGCCGATGTGTCCCTTTCCGCCATTAGAGAGCAGAGAAGACGACGCAACGGCAGGAGCCTCATTCCCTCAGAATGTGAGCCAAGACGGAAAGCTCGACGGCCTCCTTCTTGTACCGCCGCACGCGACGCCATTGCTCCTCCTTTTGCTCCAATAGCTCCTCTTCTCTCGCAGGCTTGCGACGCCGAAGAAATGAGACCATGAACGTGGCTCCGTAACAGCCACAGATTGTTCTTTGATCTTTTGATTGATTCAATCATCGACGAAAAATAATATTTGTAATTATTCCTTTCATGATTTTTTTAATGCAATTTATTATATTATTCTTACTAATTAGGTTTGATGTGTGAACGAAACTATAAAATAAATATTTTTAAAATTAAATACTATATAAAAGATAAATTCTGAGGAGATATTTCACAATTACTTTTTTTTGTTATAGATTTCGACATTTTTATATAAAAATATTTTTTAAAATAATAATATTATAAGACAGTTATGAACATTGAATAATTTTGAGATCAAATTTTATGGATTATGAGTGTTGCGTAATTAAAAAACAATATATATAATATATGAAATTACTAATAAAAATAAAAAAAATCCATGAATAAAATAGATATTGCTAGAAAAATATGATATGAGCATATGGATTTATGAATACGGTAATTAATAAATTTAAAAAATTAATAAAAATTATTAATAAAATTTTAATTATTTAAAATTTAACTAGACATGTGATTTTTTTTTTATGAATCTCAATAATAATAAAATAGCCATATACCGATCTCAAAAAAGTTGAGGTTACAATCTTATTATTATTATTATTATTGTTGTTGTTGGTGTTATATAATATAATATACTTTTATATTATAAATAATTTACATGGAACTGGTTGGACCGCTTGGCCCGATGACCCAACTGGGCTGGGCCGAATGGTTTGAAAGACATGGCGGGAGAGAACCCGCGAGGTTGGGATCCTCTTCAATAGTTGCAAGGATTTCGTTGTGATCGGACCGCTACTGTGTGAGATGATGATTGGACTCGACCTGTCATGGGGAAGCCACGGCAGAATTGTACACGATCATTTATAAGGCTTACTGGATGGCATCAGCGCAGGTCCCCCAACGAGCGAATCGCCACGCCTTAAAAGGCGTGAGCAGACGAGGAGGAGAGAGAATCATACGAGGAGAAAGCTCGGTGGTCGCGAATCGAAAACGCCTCCGGAATTGTTGCGCCCGTCCCACCTCCAATGGCGGATCATCGCGTCGCGGTAATCATCGAGTTGATTTCCTATTTTTATCCTCTCAAGGATAAAGAATCTTGCCCCCCACGAAGAACGAGAAAGAAGGGGCTGAAGCAAAGGCCTCCAAGGATCAGAGCTATCCCTTTTTGCTCGAGAGTCGGCGATGATCGCTTGAGGCATTCCTCTCGCCTCTCTTTCTTTGTCCCCTTCTTTGATTGAATGTAGGTCGATGCTCTTGGCAAATTGTTTAGGGCTCTGAGATATCTGGTTGCTTCACTCCTCTGTACCTCGAGTTATTTCTGAGGTATACCAAGGAAAAAGGTGGGCCCAAAAAGAAAACGAAGCAAACCCTGCGTGAGCGAGATAGCTGATAATTTCTTGAGGTACTCCTCTCGCCTCTCTTTCCTAGATTGAAATGCTGAATCTAGGTCCAGATTCTTGGCAAATCCTTGAAGGGTTTTGTTACAGAATTTGTGTCTGGATCTGGAGGGTTTTTCATAAATTGGTAGTTGGTTATATCGCTCCTAATACCCGGATTAATTTCTTAGGTCAATCAGAAAAAGAAAAAAAAGGTGCATTCACAGAGGCAAGGAGAAAAAGGAAGCAATCCTTGTTTGGGTGTGCAAGCTGATGGTTGCTTGACGTACACTTTCACCTCTCTTTGGTTAAAAGGTTGAATCTAGGTTCAGATTCTTGACAAATTCTTGAGGGGTTTTGGCGCAATCCTTATAACTTATTACGTTATTTTAATTAACTTCTTAGGTCAATCAGAAGAAGGTGCAAAAAAAGAAAAGGAGAAGCAATTCCTGCATAAGCAATAGAAACGATGGTTGCTTGAGGTACTCATCGCATCTCTCTTTCTTTCTCTCTCATTTTTCTTTGGTTTGAACGATTGAGTCTAGGTTTAGATCCTTGGCAAATTATGGAGGTTTTTGGCATAAACTTCGTACTGGTCACTTCGCTTCCTGTATACCTGGAGTTTTTCTTTACTTTTGTTTGTGATGAGTAGTGTGTGTATTGATTAAATAATAAAAGGGAAAAATGGGAGGCAACTTTTCAAGAAGTTATTTTGTTCTATGTTGGCGATCCATGGTAACATGTTGCCTCCTCGTAAAATGCATACCTGGCTCACCAGAGCTATTGTTATTTTTTTTATAAACCTTGTCTGACTTTCTCCAAAGTTTATTCTTAAATTGAAGGAAAATGATTCACACAATCAGGACCAGAATATGCCAATTCTGAAGTTCCTTTCCACATGCTTCCTATTCTAAGGAGTCCAGATTGTTAAATTTACTTCTAGGTACTAAAGGGAATTTTTCCTTGTAGTATTGGTTGATTGACAGTTTTTCTCCTCTAATATCTAACTGTCATTGTCTAATACTTGTCTATGTCCTTCCAACAGTTCATAACAGCCATCGAAGTGCAAATTTCCTTCTATAAGACTAAACTGCATGTCATTTGATTCCTTCAATGTCTGATATGATTTTACTGGTTTTTCTATGCTTTTAGTACTGCAGTAATCTGTCTTGTGCTGAATACCTTAGTTCCACAACGTGGCAACCCACAAATTTGAGCTGAGGGGGAAGTTTCTAAAACATGGCATCACTTGCTGATATTGGGATGTCTGCTGCCCTGAATATCCTATCTGCATTGATATTTCTGATTGTTTTTGCTGTACTCCGGCTTCAACCATATAATGATAGAGTATATTTTCCTAAGTGGTACCTGAAAGGGATTAGAAGCAGCCCAACACATTCAGGAAACTTTATAAAGAAGTTTGTTAACTTGGACTGCAGAACATATTTGAGATTTTTGAATTGGATGCCTGCAGCATTAAGAATGCCGGAGCCTGAATTAATCGACCATGCAGGACTGGATTCTGCCGTGTATATCAGGATCTATCTACTTGGGTGAGTTGAATAGTGTCATTGCTCCAATGTTGTTTGTTGAAGGTTTCAAGTCTTGCTAAAATGATAGCTGTAAATGGTCATATGAAGGCCACATTATCCATTTCTTACTTGTGCTTTCTCTGACATGACTTTCTCGATATTGGATCCTTATTTTTTTAGTTCATAGGCACTTTTGTTTTTCATTCTACTTTGCATCTGTTTAAGATCATATGCTTCAGCTCAAATATATACTTGTTTTTAAATCCAAAAATTAACTGCATGCAGATTCTTACATTATAATGTGTGAAATAATACCCCGACTGTTGCTGTTCTTAACAACTTAGGATCATTCTCGCTACTTCTACTGTAGCTTTTGGTATATCGTCGTTCATATATCTTCCTGTGTCTATTTACTTTACAAGTTCCTGTTATTTGCTTCTCATCATATTTATTTCGAATTTTTGTTATTTCCTGCAGGTTAAAAATTTTTGCGCCTATAGCTGTGCTTGCATTTGGTGTTTTGGTTCCTGTTAATTGGACTGGTGGAACACTGGAGAACAGTAAAGATTTAACATTCAGTGATATCGATAAGCTCTCTATATCTAACATTCAACCTGGTTCAGAAAGGTTTTACCTCTCTTTCCCATGCACTTGGTTGAGGTCTGAACAACATAATTTAGATATGTTTAATGTACTCAAACCTGCATAATTTGAAAAGTGATGCATCACGCTCAGAAACCCCAAGCTCTCTCAACATAAGTTGGACCCTTAAATCCATACCACAAATAGCCTCCAGCCAAGGGAGCTTCTGTCCATGTAGGGGCATATTTAATGTACTCAAAGTTATTCAGTTTGGGACGAGATGGACCTGCCTATTGGCTCCAAGTTATCTTGAGCTTCGTTATGCAAGGAGGCCAATGCTTCCACAAATAACCAATTTATGATGATCAGAATTGGTGGATGTGGGTTCTGTATCATGTTGTGACCCATGAGAGTAACATCGACATGTTAAATAATATATATCATGGTAGTTTAAATCCTTTGTCATATCATCATAGAATAAATATCATTGCCCAAATTATATGTAAGAATTGGGAGCTTTTAAAATATTGCTTCATATGCAATATAGTCATAATCAAGGAATTGAATTTCATGTACATCATGCCCTAAATTAGGTCTACATGAAAGAGATCTAAGCTAAGGATGGAAGAGTAAGCATAAGCCCCAACCTATTTGCATGAAACTAGCTTAGAGATTATATTCAGATGCCTTGATTTGAAGAGAAATTGAACCCTATGTTGAAATTGGATCTTCTTCTCTAGCAAATAACCCTCCTGTAATGTTCTTCAATGATTTTGGAAGTGTGTTGCGATTTAGGAGAGAAATGAGAGAGATTTGGAAGAGAATGAGAGCAAGAGTGAGAGGGAGTGTGAGAGAAGGGGAAACAGGAAAAAGGGGCTGTTTAAAGGGCCCAAGGAGACCCCAATGGATCACTTTGGATTGGGTCCACTTCGGATGAGCTTGCCGTCCGGTGCAGATCATTTTAGTGCCCTGTGTTTTTAATAGAATTTCTAAGTTTTACTGTTGATTTTGTAATTTGGAATTTATTTTATTTGTTCACTTGCCGAATGTCTTTGTCTTGATCCTTGAGTCTGTAACCATGGTGAAATTGATTTACCGCACTATTATGAGCCATGCCAACTTTTGCCATACAGATTCCAAGGACATAATAAAATTGTCTTTCGAAAAGGAGATCATAAAATTTAATGTGGAATGATTGAGCATCATTTTGCCGGTATAATTGGAATCGTAGTGCTATATGTAATGCAGTAATAGATCATATAGATGCTTCTAAAGTCAAGTTCTATTAAAGACTTGGATTCAGTGTTTTCATATCGGAAGTATAGGCTGGTATCTATTGATATACCTGCCAACAAAATCAGACCAACCATCTTAGCTAGCCAACAATGGACTCCACCAAAGCACCTGGACTTAAATTGAACCATTATCCAATAATTATTACATCAAGTAGAGCATTACTACAAATACATTCTAAAGGGTGGGCAGGCAACAGAGTAAATATGTATGCATACATGACCAACTCAATCAATATGGGCTGGTATCTATTGATGTACCTGTTCATACTGGATGGTAATCCCTATATGATTATTGTACCTGGGCACAATTTTACTGTTGGAACAAGGTTCACTAAAAACCCGACGGTAGTGCAGTAGCTGTGGTGCCATATCCTTTTTTGTTTTTGACAGCTTTTGACAACTCTTGTTTTCTTGTTTTTCCCTTTTCCATTCTTTCTCTCCTCTCTCCCTCCGTCTCTTCCTCCTTCCTGCAATATCTTTGCCACTGGCACTGCCTTCTCCACTCCACCTCTTCATCACTGTCGTCTCCTTCCTCCGCCTCTGGTATGCTTTTCTTCCTCCTCTCCTCCATCAGTCTCTTTCTTTTCTCATGATCCTACTGCTTCGCCTCCCTGCTTCTCACCCTCTTTCATTCAAGTCTGAGTGGTACTGGTTCATTTTGAGTATTCGTGCATTGATAAGTACCAAAATCATATAAATTCAGTTGCCAAGCAGTATAAGTCGGTATACCAATCAGTATATCAGTACCGTACTAGTCTGACTGATTAGTAAAATTGGTATTAGACTGTGATTGAATTCCTTAGTTGGTCATGTATGCATGCATATTTACTCTGTTGCCTGCCCACCCTTTAGAATGTATTTGTAGTAGTGCTCTACTTGATGTAATAATTATTGGATAATGGTTCAATTTAAGTCCTGGTGCTTTGGTGGAGTCCATTGTTGGCTAGCTAAGATGGTTGGTCTGATTTTGTTGGCAGGGTCTGACAACATCATCAATCTGAAGTTACATTTAGAAACTATACTTTAGATCCATCTTGTTGGTGTTGCTACTAGATGGGTTTAAGAGATTTGTGACTAAGAAGCACGCAGCACATATTGCTATAATATGATGAACTATGTTCAATATATTTAGCTGGTGATTATCGAGGATTTGGAAGTAGAACGTTCCCGTAGTGGTAATGCATTTATTTAAATGAAGATTTGTCATCAAGAAAATGTCTCTAATGCATTATTTGTCATCTTAAGTCTTGTCATCCTTGTGCCTTAAGCTGTAGAAATTTCTGAACCATTTTCAAGTGTGCTTGTTCTCAAGGATGAGTTTTGCCAAAATGTTAATTTTTTTGAATTGATAAAGGTTAGAATTTAAGATTATTATCGTGAAACTTGTTGCTGGTTCTGAAATTTTTAATGTGTCTCCATGGTCCATCCCTTTTAAATCATTGTTGTTTTTCAAATTTTGAATGTTAAACTTGTCTCCTAGTTTCTCACATATTTTTGTGTAGCATTGGCATTGGTTAGATAGGACTCTTAAACTTATCATTTTTTATTCTCTAATATATTGCCTTTGTAGCATTGTGCATATGTTTTTTAGGCAAAGTTGTGCAACTGCACTGGTAGTATCCCTTCCTATCTGCATAGAGAACCGAATCCACCATAGTGATACATAACATGTTTTTCTTGTCAGGTTCTGGGTGCATTTGGCAATGGCCTATGTTTTTACACTTTGGACATATTGTGTATTGTACACTGAATATAAGAAAATAGCATCGATGAGGTTGCATTTTTTGGCTTCTGCAAATAGACGACCAGATCAATTTACTGTGAGTTTTTCTAAAAGCAGCTCTTTATTCTGAAAAGTTCCTTGTATGTGTACGTGCCTGATATTGATGTGTGCAAGAAGATATTTCTTGATCATGATGCTCATTTTTTTAGATTCAGTGTTAGTGTAAATGCATCCAGAAATCATAATTTTGTAAATGGTTCTTTTTATACTCTATATCTTCTTATATGGCCAAGAAAAACAAACAAGGCCGAGTCCCATAATTGTACCCCATAAGTATAAAGGATCACAAACAAGGTCGAGTCCCATAATTGTACCCTGTAAGTATGCTTTGTGATTTATGGTTCAATAATTTGTACAGATTCTTTGCACATACGAGGAAGTTTGCAGTGATGAAAAAAAAATCAAAGAAGGTTGAGAATCCAATTCAGTATCACCTTTGTCTTAGTTCATATATGCCCTCAAGGTCACTTATCACTTCTAAACTATGCTGGAAAAAGTGAAACATACGTCTGTGTTCTACGATCATAGTCCATGATTTAGCCAAATTAATAGTTGAAAAAAAAAGTTGCAAGATGCTTACATATATTAATGATTATATGTCACATAAAAAAATAAAAAAAATATTAGAATTGGATGGTCCATTCATCGTGGCTATATGATTGTTTCTCTTTGACAAATTAGATGAGACTTCAAAGTTCCCACATGTACCTTATCATATTTCCTACAGTCAAAACTGTTAAAGGCTTTCAACATACTTGCGCTATTAAATTGGCAAGGTAGTTGCTACTTGCTAGTATCATGCCTCAGAAAATACATGTACTTGAGGCTTAATAACATATGCATATAACTTACAAGAATGAACAACTGATGACAAAATTATATACATGAATTTCAACGTTCTTCCTGGATTTACAACTCAATATGTATAAGCAAACTCAGATGGACCTTCATTAGCAATCAGCTAATCAAAGTGCAATGTGCAAACACAAGGCATAGATCTTCAAATTATTATATTCCAATTTGGCTAAAAGATGTATTTATAGTAGGTGACACAGTAACTAGGAACAGTTCATATTGTTTGTAAGACCAATTATAGGCATATGGTATAAACTTATACTGCTTCGCGTCAATTATTGTGATAGTATGTCATGTATCAGAAACTCTGACGCCACTATGATGTAGGACTGTGAATGTGAAGGTTTTTCAGATGTTTAAGTCAATTAGAAGGTAACTATTGAATGCTATGACTTCAGATGTTTTGATGCTTCTTATGGTCTTTAGGTGATCTAGATACCAATATGAGAACTTATATAATGGTCAGCGATTTTCCATTGTCCACACCAAGGTATGTAATTTCGAATAATACTGTCCGGTACGGGCGGTACGTACTGGCCCGTCAGTTTATTGGTACACGGACCGCCCGTTACCGGGCGAAACAAAAAAAAATATAAAAAATTATGTATATATATATATATATATATATATATATATATATATATATATATATATATTTTTTTTTTTTTTATAACAGGCGACGTCGCGTCACCTTTTTCGGTGACGTCGCCGAGGCGATGCAACGTCACTTTTTTCGATGACGTCGCCTTATATATATATATATATATATATATATATATATATATATATATATATATATACATACATATATACATACATATATATACATACATATATACATACATATATATACATACATACATATATATACATATATATACTGCTCGGTATACAGTTTCGTACCATACCGAGCGAACGTTGAAACTCTGGTACGGTACGAAATTACATACCTTGATCCACACTGATTTGTAGCAAATAATATTTCTGAAAATTCAGAATTCATCAATCAGTGATAAACGAAAGCAAGGTTTTTAAGACTAGGAGAGATCGATGTATAGGGCTGGGATCCAAATCACTCCAATTAGTGTCCCATGCAAGTAATCTCTTGTAGGGAAATTGATGTCACACCACATATGGAAAGAGTTCGACTGTCGCATTAGTCGATTGGTACATCAAACTTTAGAGTAAATGTTCACTGAAAAAAAAAAATCTTTAAATACTTCAAAATTTTTACAACTTACTTGGATTTGATTTGTTAGATACAAGTGTTCTACCTCTGTGATTTATAACCTAAAATCTTACAATCCCCCACTTTATTCATGTCTCCAACCTGCTTTTACTATTTCATATGAACAAGATTCCTCAAGGAGAAAATGATCGCAATTATGTCAATTATTTTTCTGTTATTGGAGGCAACAGGTTCAAGCCCACGAGAAGTGGCAATGTCCCAACTAATTGTGAAATTTAGTGAGGATGAAAATTGTGTCATACTTGGCATACCTAGAAAATCAAATTATACGATTACTAACTAATTAGAGAAACTATCACCTATTTTTTCTATATTAGACTTCACTTTGTAAAATTATATCTTCAAAAGTTTTCTAAAATCCAAGGAGATCATCACAATTCTTTCAGATCATTTGAAATGCTTGTAGAATCATATACTCTTCAGAACAGAATCGCACAAGACTTTTGCTTGTGATTAAATGTGCTAGATACATCATTTACTAAGAGGATTGCTTCCTAAGAACTTTCTGAGGCAAATTGTTTCCAGGCATTCATTTTAATATTTTCTTGAAAAATCATATCTATTTTACAATCTTCAACAGACAGCAATGCAGCAGCCACCTTAGGTATGTTGCTTATTAATGATTTAAACTAAAAATTTTTTGGTTTTTAAAACCGGTTGTTGGCTGCCTTGATATTCTCAGTGCTGTAGGCAATAATTAGAAACTCTCTTTTACAAACAAATGAAGCAAAAAATTATAAATAAGTTGGATGCACGGAAGTTACTACATATCTTGTTACAGCTTTGTTTGCGAAATGCTAGTGTTGATTTCTCAAATCTGCTATCTTCTATAGGCTCCAAATGAGATAACCTGATCTATGATGCATTGGACAGTTGCATTCCAGATATAACCTTTACAGCTTCTAGTTCTAAAAGTATCATTGTTCTATTTAGGTTCTTGTGAGAAATGTTCCACCTGATCCTGATGAATCAGTGAGTGAGCATGTTGGGCATTTTTTTTCTGTGAATCATCACGATCATTATCTCACACACCAGGTCAGTATCTGTCTGATTTGAACACTGTAGCGCAGTTAAGTTGAATATGTTACTATCACTGGAAATATGCTGCCTGATCCTGATAATTTGTATAACATTATCTATTCGCTGGTTCTGTGAATTTGTATATATCCGAAATAATTCAAGATAAAAGACTCCCAATTATAAGGCTTCAATATATATTTTGGTTCTTTTAAGTTTTTAAGTAAGCTTTCTACAATTATGGCATATCCCCATGGTGGTTTGGCTCTCATAAGCATTGTCAATTTAGTGTCGTGTTGGCACACCATTTGTATAATACATGTCAAGCACTGATATCATGTTAGCATCATACATATTGGTCCAAACAAATTATTATGGTTTGCATATGCAATCATTTTATATATTAGGATGCAACTTTCAGGCATACCTTGGACCTGATCGCTCCATCATTTGTCCTAGTAAAAAGGGACAGCCTAATGCATCTAGGAAGTACATGGTGAAGGAATATCTTGTGGATGACAACAATTTCTTTGGGCAGTAACCACAATAAGTTTAAAACAGGAAAGGAAATGTAACATACACTAGCAAATCTCACTCTCTTTCTCTCTCTCTCTCTCTCTCTGAGGCAAAGACATAAGACTTCTGTTTTATTTCATTAAAGAAATAAAATAGGTAAATAGAAGAAGGCAAGAACAAAGAGACGAAGAGGAAAACAAAAGAGAACTTTTACACACTAACAATGAGGAAGGAGGAAAGTTCCAACAAATATATAAAATAAAGCTTAGTTCTTATAGGAATGGTAGGTGTAAAGAAGAAAACTCTCTCTTTCTGAGGCAAAAACATAAGACTTCTGTTTCATTTCACCAAAAAAATAAAATAGGTAAAATAGAAAAAAAGTAAGAACAAAGAGATAAAGAGGAAAACAAAAGAGAATCTTTACACCCTAACAAAGAGAAAGGAAGAAAGTTCCAACAAAATTGTAAAATAAAACTTAGTTCTTATAGGAATGGTTGGTGTAAAGAAGAAAACCGTATGACTATAGTACCAAGAACCAAGGTTTAGAATAGCGGTTGAACTGGTTGATATGAATCAGTATATATAGATCCAACAGGTGATGGACTGCATTTTCATCCTGTTTGGTTTGGTATGGACTTGTAAGGCTCCTTTGCACCAAGCATTAAGCAGATGAATACCAAGTTTTATCAGCCAATACTATACCATTTGACAAAGGTTGTCTTTTTTTTTTTCTTTTTTTTTTTTTCTTTTTTCTTACTCTCGAGCGTGCTCTCTCTTTCTTTTTCCTTTTCCCTTTCTCTCACATTCTCTCTCTACCCTCGCTGCCTCTTTGTTCGGTTTGTCATCTCCTATCGCCTCGCTGCCTCCTCCCACAATGTAGTTGACTCCTCTAAAGCTGCATCGCTGCCTCCTCCTTCACCCTGTCGCATTGCTGTCGCCTCATCTTTGTTCAGTTTGTCATCTCCTACTATTGGTATGCCTCTTCCTTATATTCCTCCTCCACTAATCGTCCTTGGCTTCCTCCGCCTTATCACCCTCTGCTAATCCTTCACTTCCCCTTTCTCTTCCTTTCCCCTCGTCTTTCTCTTTTTCTCTCTGTACAGAGTAGTACCATCTCATACGGAGTGTTGGCATATTGATTTGTATCAGTATCATAACGATTTGATAGGCGACTTGTATATGCACTGGTCAAGATTTTAGATGTGAGAACATCACCTTCCTGGAAGCTCCATGATGTACAATAGAAAAAAGTAAGAACAAAAAGATGAAAAGATGCATAGTTTACACTTGACAAAGAGAAAGGAGGAAAGTCTCAACAAAATTATAAGATAAAGCTTGATTGCTTGTGGAATGGGGAATAGTTCCTTGAGATCTATTCCCTGGAATGGGGAAAGTCTCAACAAAATTATAAGACAAATAACAGTGGCTCTAATTGGGATCTGTCATACTCAGATATTTAGGTTAGCTAAACTCCAAGGGCATGGGTGAAACTGGGCTGCACTCTGTTTGTCTAATCTGTTTCCATGTCTGGATGAAGATGGATTAGTTCCATAAATGTATGCCCATTACACATTAATGTTGGTATATATTAAGTGAACTCAAAATTTTCTGGATTTAGACACTGATATAGGTTGAATTTCTTACCTATTGGGATACATAAATAGCTGAATGTGTAAAAAGCATTAGATATATTTATATTATCCTAACAGAAGTAACTATATGACTGATTTTGAACGTTGTGACCATTGCCTACTCGTCTAAAGCTTAAACCGGTATATGAAAGGAAATATTCTTTCTCTCAATTGTACACAACGGCTCAAGTACAAGACAAGGAACGTAATTAAATAGGGAGGAGAGCATGTAAACTCGAACATAGGAACTTTTGGTCTGATACCATGTTGAAGTCAAGGGAAAATTGATTTTTGGAGAGAAGGTTGTGAGCTCAACAGACTTTCTCGTGACCTAAATGCTTTATTTACAATAGATTGACAGATCGAGAAGTCATACCTTATAGATAGGTATAGGTATACATACCACAACACTGATCATTATCTGATATATTGCGAGCGTTATGCATTGTTAAGAATTTTGCATATGATTATTCTCTACATAAGCGAATATAACTGTGGCTTATTGTAAACTTTTCAAAAGTAGAGATTAGTTGCCTAGAGAGTTGACATTCATGTTCATTTGGCATTTGTGGTCAATTGCAATTTAATTAATTTCTAGAAAGAAATTTATTCTCTAAAACTCAAATAATCTACTTTTCGTTATCTAGTGATATCGGAAACATGTTTTACAGCTAAAATTATTGTTTGGTCTATGAATCGGGACATAATGTTTGTTTTAATGCCCAGAAAAGATCCATGTAGTTAACACCAAATAGGACATTACAACTTGTTGTAATCATTAGTTTTTTGGTCTTAACAATTACCATTATTGTTGTCATAATGGCTGGAATACCTGCTTTGTTTAACTTTTTTCTTTCTATTTCTGGCAGTGAAATGTTTATGTTGGATGCAATGCTTTTCATAACTTATCTAGTTTATCTTTACTGCATCTTTTTATTTTTGGCAGGTTGTATATAATGCTAATAAGCTCGCAAAATTGGTTGAGAAAAGAAAAGGCTTAGAAAACTGGTTTATCTACTACGAAAACAAGTACAATCGAAATACTAACATCAGGCCAACTACAAAGGTACTTATGCTATTGACATGTACATCCTGTCTAATTTACTTGACAATCATTGACAGTTTGGTGTATAAACCCATTACTTTTATTCATAGACAGGACTTTTTGGTCTGTTGGGAAAGAGTGTGGATGCCATTGACTACTATAAGGCTGCGATAGAACAGCTACTGGAAGAAGTAAGCATTTAGAGGCATCTAGAATTTTAGATAGGATTACACTTGATCATGATATGGTCTCTTGTTATGACATTTATGGATCAACTGTGCTCCCTGTGGTGTTCAAAGTCATGTTACTTGTTTTTATTTATTAGGTTATGTTTACCTTCATAAGCCTCTCTCGGAAATAATGTGTATAACAAGTAGTGAAAAACATAATAAAGTTATGTTTGGAAAACATATACATGCAAAATGTGCATACTTTTGAAATCAAGGGTCGTAATTTCATACCGTATCGAAGTATAGAGTTCAGCTCGATATGATACGGTACGAGTATACCGAGCGATACATTCTAGCGTACTTGGTGTATATATCAAGGATTGAAATATCGTACCATACCGGAGTTTCGACCGTCTCTCGGTACGGCACGGTACAGTATACCGAGCGATATACCGTTCAATATATATATATATATATATATATATATATAAATCGGTGACGTCGCCAAAATTTATATATATATTTTTTTATTTATAAATAATATATATATATATATTATTAAAAAAAATACCGCTCGGTAGCGGGCAGTCCGTGTACCGGTTTACTGTCGGACCGGTACGTATCGCCCGTACCGGGCAGTATCATTCGAAACTGTATACCTTGGTATTATAATAATAATAATAATAATAATAATAATAATAATAATAATAATAATAATAATAATAATAATAATAATAATAATAATAATAATAATAATAATAATAATAATAATAATAATAATAAAGTATAAAAAATAAAAAGTTAAAAAATAAAAGAGGGGCAACGTTGCTGAGCATTTCTTCTCCCTACGTGGGGAGAAGAAAACCTCAAAGCCTCGGCGACATTGTCGAGGTTTCTTCTCCCCACACGGATTAGGAGAAGTCGTCGACGACGCCAAGGTCTCCCTGCAAAGCCTCGGCAACGTCGTCAAGGTTTCTTCTTCCCACGCCGAGGCTTCTTATCCCCGCACGGATTAGGAGAAGTTGTCGTCGATACCGAGGCCTCGTCGCCTCAGATGAGGAGGAGGTGACATCTCATTTGCGGCGTTCGACGAGGGAGGGCGGCGACGGATCGAGATCGTCGAGGGAGAGTGGTGCCGGATCTCCAGGTTCTCCCTTTTCTTCTCCCTCTTCTTCCTTCTCCCTCAGCTAATACTACCCAGTAGCGGGCGACGACGGTCGAAATCGACCATCATCGATCGATTTCAGGTGGTAACGGGGCGGAAACAACCCCAATCGACGGTACCGCCGGGTACGGGCGTTATCATTCGAAATTAAAAACCCTGTTTGAAATGACTTTGTATGTTCATATAGAATTGAGCCAATTATCCCACATGTAGAGTTCTAAAAGTTTATTTCATATATTAGATTCTTAGTCTTAGTTCTATTTAATCTAAAAACCTTTAGTTTTAAAATTTTGTCTTCACAACACAAGTTTATACTAAATCCCAACTAAACTTTTAATTAAATAATTTTGTTAGCAAAAAGCATATACCATGTTTTTTTGTGTATAACTAGTAAGTTCCTTAGTCACCAATGTGAAAAGATGAAGGCTTAAAGGTTGATTCTTGATTCTTAATATAACCCTATATTCTAAGAAAGCTTGATAGACACTCCTATAATCCTGAGACTAATAATTATTTTATGATACATATATATTGTCACATTAATAAATACTAGATACTAAAAAAAAATCTCATAGAATTCTTTCTAAATTCTAGATACTCATTTTCTTTCTGAATTCAACCATGATAAATCTCATAGATTTTTGTCATAGGTTATCTCAAGTTAATGAAATCATATGCAAATCTTTCTTCTTATCTTTATCTTTTTCAATAATTATACAGTGATTAAATAATATCTATAATAATCTTGTGCTCATGAAAAACCAAGTTTTTTTCTTGGAAATACTTGGTTCACATGACTTGTTAGTATACTTACTCTTTTCCAAATTGTTTCATGGTACCACTAATTAGTTTAATCCCCCTACAATTAGAAAAGCTTTTAATATCTCCCTTATTTCAAAAATGGATACTAAAAAACACTTCATTCATTTGACATCTTTTCATTCTCAAAACTTTGGTAAATAAACTTAGTTAATCAAACTACCTTTAAATCCCCTGAACTCGGATACTAAAACACACTTCATTCATTTGACATCTTTTCATTCTCAAAATTTTGGTAAATAAACTTGGTTAATCAAACTTCCTTTAAATCCCCTGAACTCTTCCAAATTAGATATGAATACCATGAGGTCATACATTATTGTAAATCTTCTTTCTGTTTCAGGCTTCTTTTACCTTATTTGTTCTAATTTTATCAATAAATATATTTTTAAACTTTCAATTGTTGTCTATCCCAAGGCAAATATATTATAGAACAATCATTAAATAATTTATAAAAAAAATAAATCCTCCATATTTTCCTAATTCCATAATCCATATTATTAACCAACACTTCTTGTCTTGATCCTATTCTTAGCACATAGCTTACCATAAAAACTATCCTTATCATGTACTTATAACTATTTTGCCTCTTAGTCCTTTTCTTTTACCTCTTTTTAATAATTATATATCTTCCAAATTTGTATTCATTTGTACAAGTTTACCAATTTTTAAAATATGGATCCTTTTTTCTAGTGAGGGCCTTTTAAACTTGTGTAAATGGCTACCAACTGAAGTCAGTCCCCTCTCTTCAGATTCTCCGTGAATCTTTTGTCATACTCCTAATCTTAGTAGCTATTGAAGTCCATATGATATTAGATTATCTCCAACCAAAATTTATGCCTCTTCTTTTTCTAATTTACTTTTAGAAAATCTTATATGACTGACTTGAAGTTCTATCATCTAACTTTTGTAAAAGTACCTGCTATGGTTTTCCCCTTCCATTTCTTAAAACATACGTCGAATAACATCAATCTATGTTGATCAGTCAAGTTATATCCAGATATAACTTTTTGATCTTTACATTACCATTCTAGCGAGGAAGAAGAATCTCTGCCTATAGTTATTGTGACTTATGAGTTATGTCCACTCTTATTCATCTCTTTTCTTGAAGTTAGTATTGATAATTACAAGGGCATAAAAAGTAGCAAAATTTTAAATCGTACTGCCTTCTTCATACTTTCTAGTTATTCAAAGCCCTCATGTACTCTTTAAATTCTTGTATATTTTTATCTCCTATATGACTATTTGAATCCCCTACACAGATAAATTTTCGATTAGAATTCCTTGAACAATTTAAAGTTTCATGGGATCTAATCTTTCTGAGAAGCATAAGCACTTATAACATCAATATTTCTTCTCCCAACATAAAATTTAAAACTATCTCCAGCTCTTTTCATCTTTATAACATCATCACTAATATCCTTATCGATGATGATACCTCACACCATTTCTATGTTTAATTTTTATAGTGTACCAAATTTGATATACAATGCAAACTATCATCCTACATTTTTTTTACCCACATAGTTTCCCACAAATGAATTATGTTAATTGTCCTCCTTATCATCATAGATATGTAGCTACCAATTGTCATCCCTTTCTTGGAAGTTCTCTTATAATCCATGTTGCTCGCCTAATCTTATGATCCTAGACTTACTCGATGCAAGAACCATTGCTTATTTTGCACCGTATCCCGGTGTCGATTTTATGGTCCATTCTGAGTGACATCCTAGCTATTCTTTGCATTTCTGAGGCACGTGAATGGTGAAAATGTCATGATTCAAGTCACTTCTAAGTGACGACTTAACATCAAAACGAAAACATTTGAGATCCATGCTCATGAGATTTGATTAGGTCTTATGTTAACTCTCAATGGCCTAATGCAACACTCCATTTTTCATCCAATTTTGTGATAGAAACAAATGGTGCTAGATAGAAAGAATAATAAACCATTATCCTCTTTTAGCCCATCTATTAGTTGTCTCTGACATAATCAGCCTTTAGCTCCAACACCAAGGATCCCATGTCCTATCACCAGGATGCTCTCTTCCTAATGGTTCCCCTTTCCTCAAAATGTCCTATCATGAATTGTTTGGCTAAAACACTGAGGTTTGCTTTGTAGACATTATACCAGACAAAGATGCATAGCTTTATTGCCAGGTTTGAATGTCTCCTTGCTTGCTATTCATTGACGTAATTGGGAGTATACGTCTCAAACTGTTAATTGGACCTTCTGAAGACCTTGCTTCAAATATTTGTGAGTGGAAAGGCATGAGAGAAGCTCCAAGCCATTCCCACTTCTATGGTTTAGAATTTTAGTGTTGTTGTCAATTCATATCCAATTTGTATAAACATGAAGCAAATATAGCTGTTCAATACTCCAATCTTTGTAAGGTCTTCATGAATAACTGACTAGGAAGCAACATTTCTGTACCTGTTCAGATGCGCTGATCAAATCAATTATTTTATGCTCTTCAATATTGAATGGAATCTTTCAAAAATATGAAGTTCTTTTCTCATAATGGTTACCTTTATTCTATGTAGGAAGCATCAGAACGAGAAAGGATAATTAGTGATCCTAATGCTATAATGCCAGCAGCTTTTGTGTCATTTAAAACCCGATGGGGTGCAGCTGTTTGTGCCCAAACACAGCAATCAAGTAATCCAACTTTGTGGTTAACAGATTGGGCTCCTGAGCCCCGTGATGTCTATTGGCCCAATCTTGCTATCCCCTTTGTTGAGCTTACAATTCGGAGGTTAATTATGGCTGTTGCAATTTTCTTTCTTACCTTTTTCTTTATGATCCCGATTGCATTTGTTCAATCTCTAGCCAATATCGAGGGATTCGAGAAGGTCTTTCCTCTCTTAAGGTCTCTAATAGAAACGTAAGTGTTTCTTATTTTGTTCTTGCAAACGCTTTTCTTGTTATGGGAAATATTGATATTTTGTATTTGACCAATATGGTTGATTCAGAACACCAACTAACAGAGTATGGCTTTAGGTTTCTGAAAAATAATATGCCTTTTTGAAAATTGATGAGGAAGTGATCGAGTGAATTCACCTAATAGTTACGGCATGGAAACTTAAAATATTAGGCATGGAGTCAATCATAAATCAGTTTATAGTCATCAAAATGTCTGAACCTGAATTGTTGAATATTATGTGCAGGAATCTAATTAAGTCATTCATACAAGGTTTTCTACCAGGAATTGCATTAAAGGTCTTCCTTATTCTTCTTCCAACAATACTCATGACAATGTCCAAGATAGAGGGTCACACATCCTTATCAACATTGGACAGGAGATCTGCTTCTAAGTACTATCTTTTTCTTCTGGTTAATGTATTTCTTGGGAGTGTTATTACAGGAACAGCATTTCAACAACTAAATAGTTTCATTCACGAATCTGCTAACACGTATGTGTTTTTATTTCTAAGTTCTTGATTAATGCATATTTTTACTAGTTACTTGGATCACTAGAGAATTGTTTGGATCATTTCTTTTGGGTATTTACATAATTTGTTTACGAAGAAAACAACACTTTTCATTTGGATATGCAACCAGTGGGTGTATGTTTTTCTTTATATTCCTTTCTTTCCCATAATGTAAACCCTCTTAAAGAAACAAGACAACTGTGATAAAGCATTATTTTGATATACAAAATGTTTACACGTCCCTTTAACTTGTCTGGAAGACATCGATAGCAGTTGCTGGTCCTTTGTTTAATGATATTGATTCATGCTCTAGTTTTCCACTAGCAACGTCACTTTGTCCTCGGAGCCTCCCATGGCAGCAAGTTGTGCCCGTGATATCATGTCCCATAAGGCATAAACTATTCTTTAACTGAATGAAACATGCTAATGATATTGCTCGATGCAAGGGCTTATGGCATTCTTTCAGTGTAATCTACTTTTCAAGAATTGCAGTGTCACAGTATACCACCTGTATTAGGTGCTATGTACTTGTCCAACTGCCAACCATCACATGGACCATGCTTCTTAGAGTGGTATACAGTGAACTAGCTCAAAAGAATTAAAATAGTGCTTAGTTTTGGTCAAATTGCAATCAGTTTTGATTTAAACCACTTAACATAATTGAAACACATGAACTGAAACTGCAAGTGAACCTTTGAAAATTGAATCCTTTGAAACTGTCAAAATCGCTTGCTCAGGCTTTGACCCTCTCTTCCACTGAATCTAATTGCTTATCGGTACTCACTGGTCAACAGTGACCACACGATGGGAAGAAGATGAAGAAGAGAAGGAGAAGGTTTTCCTTCTTCATATTTTCCTTTTTATTAGTACCAGATAGTACTGATGGTGCTGGCAAGCTGGACTGGTCCAAGAGGTGAGCTGCATTATCAATTGAAATCCTTAGTCAACTAAGGACCTTGGGACTTCAGTAATTGGGGTAGTAGATAATAAGAAGGATCTGTAGCAGAAAGCAAATCCTCCACCCAGTCTCATACTCACGAAAGCCTTTCACTTTAGTGGCATTAGAAAAGGCCTAACATAAAGAGTAAGAAAAACAAACGGAAACTAAGAGGGAGAGGGGAAATTAATTGACAATTTCTGTATTCATAGTAAATTAACTGGCATTAGAAAACGCCAGTTTGATGATTTCCTTCCAGGAAATTTTATGTATTCATAGTAAAGATATTTTCATATACTATGTAGTGGAAAATGGATTGAGCATAGTTAAAAATATCAAGCATAGGTGGGAATCAAGACAATCGTTGAAGTTGTACATTACTGAATTGCGCCTAACCTGCATTCAACATTTATTGGAAAAACATTTCATTGGTTGACAGATACTCATGAAACACAGAATGATTGTAGAAAACCTTTAATAAATTCCTTCTCATTTGTTAGTTCTCTCGTGGGAATTGATTCCACATAAAAGTCCTGGTTACATTGCTGTAAAATCTTGATGTACAATTTTCTGATTGAAGTGTAAATAATGAAGCAAGACAGCAGATTTGAGTAGGATGTCAAGGATTAGAAGGCATATATGTTGATTCTATGAACACAATTAGAATAAAACAACAAACAAATATTCGTTATGGAGTGGCTTATGACTTCTGATTAAGTAGATCAAGCCAGTAAGATAGTGAACAAATATTTTTTCTATTTGTAGTTTCTTAGCAAACAAATAACTGGCGCATACATTAGTATATCAAGCCAGTAAGATAGTGACCATACTTGGAAAGTATGTTTTCATCTTTTCTGAAGATCAAGTATCTCTTAAGTAACATTGCAAAACAATTTCTTGTTTATCTTGTGGGATGTTAAATGTTCCATTTTGTGCAGAATTCCTGTAACTGTTGGGATGTCTATTCCAATGAAAGCAACATTTTTCATCACCTATATAATGGTTGATGGATGGTCAGGTATTGCTGCCGAAATACTTAGACTGAAACCATTGATCATTTTCCATCTGAAGAATACATTTTTAGTCAAGACTGAACAAGATCGTGAGCAAGCTATGGATCCTGGCAGTTTAGAGTTTGCATCCTCAGAACCAAGAATACAACTATATTTCTTGCTTGGATTTGTATATTATGTTATCACCCCAATTTTTCTTCCATTCCTACTCATCTTCTTCGGCCTGTCATATGTTGTGTTCCGCCATCAGGTACTCTGGTTATTAAGTTTTATTTTTCAATGGTATCTTATACTTTTTAAGAACTTTGCGTGGCGTTGTTCCTGTAGGACTCATTTCTTAATAGCTTTTCATTATTCGTAGTTTGGAGTTTAGGTTACAGACTAGCTGTGCACGGAATTAAGGTGAGTATAAATTTTGCAAAGCAACTTTTACACGTTTTATATTGATGTTGATATAAAAATCAATGAGAAAGAGTGTAGATATCAATGAGGAAAAGTGTGTGCAGTGGAACAAGGGAACAATTGGATAGAGTGCAAGAAAAGTTGCTTTTGTCATGGTAATATGATGTTTTGACTTCTAACTTGTTTTGTTGTTTTTTACTCAATCCTATCATCAATCAGTTTTACAAATGTAGATATCTCCAACTGTCTTCCCACTAGTTTTACCAATATAGAGTATAAAGCAGAACCAAAAGCTGATGTTTCATAGGTCTTTCTTTTAACATGCATGTCGCTGTTTAATGTTTAGTTGCTTGTACCTTTTAGAAAATGCCAACAAAATATATGTGCACACAGGTCTGTTTTATTTGTCCCTGTGAGGTGAATGTTCCGTAGAGAGAGAGTGAGAGAAGCAGAAAGAAAATGAAAGAAGATTCCCTACAGCAAGATTGTTGTTTACCCCGTTAAGGGTTTATGAAAATATCTGGGAATTTAGAGAACATGAATGTTTGCTCCAGGATATCTTTTAACTGCAAACAAGCAAGATCTTCCTTATTATTGGACTTTTAGGCATGGAGATAATACAACTAGGGATTTGGTTTCCATGGATTGGAACTTTGCTACAACTTTGGTACAACAATATCACATTAATAAATTGGTCTTTGAAGTCTTTGAAGATTTCTGTGGAATCTTCTCATTTTTTGAGCTATACTCTATAGATGGAAAATGTCTTGGGTGATGAATAGTACATGTGTTTTTTGATACATAAGGTTCTTCAACATAGATAGATGTGCTACAAGATTAATCTTACGCATATCGGCATGTAAAAATATAAGTATATTTTTCCCCAGTTGGACCTATTAGTTTTTTATTCTTTTGAATAAAATGCATTTGAAATGCATGAATCTTTTATCAGTCATTTTTTATGAATGCTAATCCATTCCTTTTTCGCTTTGAACTTCAAATGTTTGATGACCTCTAATGTTTGTTGGTTATAGATCATAAATGTATACACTCAAGAATATGAAAGTGCTGCTGCATTCTGGCCAGATGTCATTAGACGGGTGATTATTGCAATGATAATCTCACAACTTTTGCTTATGGGCTTGATGAGTACTAAACATGGTTCTCTTACTGTTCCTATACTTGTTCTTCCTTTGTTGACAATATGGTTTCACATATACTGCAAGAGTCGATTCGAACCAGCATTTATCAAGTTTCCCCTGCAGGTTTGTTTCAGAGATAGCAACTTTGATCTCTCATTTATCTGGATATGAATTGTCTCAATGCTAATGATCTAGATTTCATATAGTGCTTTGAATCCAAGACTTATATAGATGAACAAGTAGACACAGTTTTTATTAATGGTTGTTTGTTTTGGATGAAATATATGAATGTACATAGCCTTTGGATTCATGAGATATTATCCCTTTGCAGGATGCAATGGTAAAGGACACGCTAGAACGAGCAACAGAGCCACACCTAAATTTGAGAGCTTACCTTCAAGATGCATATGTCCACCCGGATTTTCACAGCGAAGATGTGGAGCATCCAATGATTATCGAGGAAGAAAACAATACGCTTGTCCCGACCATACGAACCTCCCGAAGGAGTACGCCTGGGGAAAGCAAATATAACTCTGAAGTTGGTTCTGAATGTGAGTACTAAGTCAACTTTGTATTCTGTCTCCTGATCCTTATCATTGTGAATGTCTTGTAAGGTCTTGTTGATACCTCCTCTCTGTGAGCTTCAGGCGTTCTTGTACCCGCCTTACTTATGGGGTAAGATAACAACATTACCAGATACCTAAGTTTGGAACTCGTTGTTGGATATAACATGCTCATACTTAACCAGCTTTAGGAAATGCTAATATCTGCTCTACGGCGGTAGCTCAGGCCAAGTCAGTAGGAATCTTATATTGCGATGTCTTCATGAAGAATTCGTAAGACATGTCTTTTTTTATTTTTTATTTATTTATTTAAGATAAGACTGCATCCACTTGATGAATTGCGAAGTCGTCCACCTATTGACACTATTTCTTTTTAGCTGCTGCTTGTTGTTGAGATGCTTTTTATCAGTAGAGCATGTTTTATGATCATTAAATAGTCGAAGAAAAATGCTCCTTCAATAAAAAAAAAAAAAAAAAAGAGTTCATTTATTTGAGATGATGATACGAGTAACAAATTGGGCTTCCAAATTAGATTTATTAAAACCATATTAACTCCAGTCCTAATAACGACATCGACCTTGCCCGAGTCACGCGCCCGCACACGACCACGAGCTACCGTTGCCTCGCACTTCTTTCCATTATTTCTCTTTCTAGTTCTTACCTGTTTTCCGTCCCTGAACGGCTACCTGCCTTTGGGATGGACGCTGCCAGGAGTGGGTCCCGTGATGGGCGGGCAGATGCCATGGCGGTAACCGCCACCCGGTGGCGAAAGTGTTTTCTTGTTCTCCGTCTTTTATTTATTTCCGTTTCTTTTAATAATTCACTTTTTAAAGATGCCAAAAGGCGGCAAGCTGACAACGGACACGTCCTCTGCCCCATTCAACGAATCCTTCGCTCTCCCCCCTCCTCCCCAAAAGAAAGAAAATGGAGGAAGAAAGAAAAGGAACCCGTTCCGATCCTCTCACCTGCGGTCCTTTTAACGCGGGGGAGGTCACTTGCTCTCCGTTGTCTCTTTCAGAGAGGGAAGCGAAGGTCTCGTGTCATGGGGTGCGCGCAGTCGAGGGTGAACAACGACGAGGCGGTGACGCGATGCAAGGAGCGGCGGCAGTGGATGAACGCGGCGGTGGTCGCGCGAAACGCCTTTGCCGCTGCCCACTCCGCCTACGCCGCCTCTCTCAAGGACACGGGTGCCGCCCTCAGCGAGTTCGGCCAGGTTGCAGCCCATGATTCCGTCCACTCTTCTCCCTCCTCCTCCACCGGCGGCGGCACTTCTGCCACCGGCGCCCCCGTCATCGCCGCTCCTGTCCAGCCGCCCACCGAGACCCTCTTACCGCCCCCGCCGCCGCTCCCAGAGTTCTCTCCCTCCCCTCTCCATCGCTCCATAAGCATGCCCGATCTCCCCAAGAAGTTTCCCTCCAAGATTCATCAAGCCGCCCCCATCCTCGAGGAGGACAACGAGGGGGATGACGAGGCGGAGGAGGAGAACGACGGCGGCCTTAACCGCCGCCGCCGGCCCTCCGAAGCCGCCGGGGGCTCCCCTTCCCTCTCACCCTCCCCCGCCCCGCCGCCGCCACTCTCACTTCAACCAACGTCGCAGCCCGAGGCTTGGGGTCTTACGGACGAAAACGTGCCGGTTCCATCGCTAACCCAAGCGGGCGGGATCCGGCCTGAGAGAGAGGAATCCCCGGAAAAGAAGACGGTGCCAGCCGCACCGCCCAGCAGCATCGATCTCATGAAGGTGCTTACAGATCTTGATGATCTTTTCCTCAGGGCGTCAGAGAGTACACATGAAGTTTCAAAGGTGCTTGAGGCGACCAGAATGCATTACCACTCTAATTTTGTGGATAGCCGAGGTACTATAATTCTTTTTGTTATCTTTAACAAGAGTTGATTTGTTATCTTTATTTCGTAGTTTTGATAATATTGTAGAATTGTGGGTTATTATTGTCGCGCTCTCAAACCCTTACTTAAGAATAGTAGTACACTTATCAAGACTTTGTCAACCAATTCAAGTTTTCACCCATATTCAATGTGGAACCTAACTTGGGAGTGTTACAATTATCCATTGGCTATTTCCTTTCTTTGTTTATAGCTTGTATTGTATGAATTGATTTAATTCGGCTATAAGTAGTCTGTAGATTGCGCAGAGAGGGCCTCACTAAAGTAAGTTATCTGTTCATTTCTCTTGCATCAGCCTCGCTTCTATGTGGGACTGGATGCATCATTTCTATATGAAACCAATGATTATAATATTCATTGTGCTCCACATTTCTTGTGGTTCATAAGGATTCTGTTTTGGCTTTCTTATTACACAATTTTTCTAGAATTAGAAGGATTTATGCATATTATTTTCTTGCAAGTATTCTTTTTCTGCAAATAAACAATAGAAATCTGGATAATATCCAGAAAATAAAGTATTGGAAAGAGAAGTCAGAATTCTCTCTCTCTCTCTCTCTTTTTCATAGAGTTGAACTTTAACTATGAGGGCAAATACAAGGTCTAACCTAGTGCAAGATGGATCTATGAGACTTTGAATTCTTCAACAATCCTCAAGATTTCAGTGAAGCACTCCTTCAAGGGAGAGTTTTCAATGCTGTTCCATGATATTTCAGTATATTTTCTGCATTTCTGATGAAATCTTTAAACTGAAAATGATGCACCTTGCTTTAAAATCCTGTGATCAACAAGAAATAGAAGGAATATATGAACAAAAATGTGATTAGGATTTTTGGCTTCTGATCTAATTTCTGCAGTTCACGGTGTATAGAAGTATGGATTTCCATCCAAAGATTTAAGAATATGCACCATGGTGTAAATATGCTTGATGGAGTTGCATTGGCTAAGGCTAGGTGATGGTGTACTGATGAAGTCTGATGGTTTTTGGTGTTGTAGGAATTATAGAGGATAGAGAACTCGGGATTTGTGTGAAGATTGTCTTAAAATTAAGCCAGCAGAAACAACATTCATCAGATGTATATGATCCATGTAGTATTTGCATTGTAGTTAAGCAGATATAGGACAAAAGATCAGAAGGGGATTTCTGTTTGTGGAATTAACTTTACACAACCACAAATTAATATGCTTAATGGAATTGCACTGAACGTGATGGTTTTAGTGATGCTGAGAACTCAGACCACCCCGCCCCCCCCCCCCCCCCCCCCCCCACCAAACTGGGGTGAAAAGAGTCCAATGATACTCTGGAGGAAAAGGCTAGAAGTGCTGGGGCACAGTATACTGAAGAAGAGAGGTAGTCCGTACTCCGTAGTCCAAATGTACTCAGGATGAACTCTAGTCCCTCTACTATTATGCTAGATTATGGATACATATGCTACCTTTGAAACAGAAAAACCTCCCTGGTTTCTTCTCTTATCTTTAGTCCCCTTCAAAAGTTTGTCATGTTACCAATGTGTTTTTTTGCTATTAATACTTCACTTAACCTATCTTGGACTTATTTTATAGGTCATGTCGATCATTCTGTGAGGGTCATGCGTGTTATTACATGGCATAGGTCATTTGAAGTTACTCCTGGTGCAGATGGCAGTAAGGGTGATTTCATCGATGATGAATGGGAAACTCATGCAACTGTGTTGGATAAGATCCTAGCATGGGAAAAAAGATTATATGATGAAGTTAAGGTAAATGTCACATTCTCATTGAACTTCATCAAGCTCATAAAACACATTTAAGTTTGTTTTCTCATCGTTTTTTATGGCTGGTTCAACTAATTAATTCCCTGTGCATTTTTGTGTGGCCACACTTTGTGATTCTGGGTGCTTCGGTTGATGCAGTTTCTTGCTTTCATAATTTGCTTCCTGCTTTGCCTCAGGCTAACTATACTTTAAGAGACATTACTTCCTTTTGTTTTGCTATAAATTTTTCAGGCTAAAATGAAATAATCCTTAATGTTACTTTTGTGGAGATTTCTATGGAAAACATCGAACATAGGTGGTGTTAGTGTTGTGTTGCAGTATGACTTTTCTGGACTTGATGTATTATGGATACTAACAAAATTGGGCAGTTTGTATGTCTATTTATGGATTTGAGGGAAAACATAGCCCTATCTAACAACAGACGTCTAATCATTGGTGACCAGAGTGTGTTGGATGTGGTTGTCTATTTAACAAATTCTGTAACTAATAACCATTACAGAGTTCAAACAAGTTGTTCTGGTTTTCATTCCATATAAGTTTGACCTGTCAATATTTTACTTGGAAAATTTTTTTTTTGGTTATCTGATTGCTTATTGTCTTTTTGGGCTCTTACAAACTCAGAATCTAATTATAATATTGTTCACGGAGGCAGGCAGGTAGGCTTACGAAAATTGAATATCATAGGAAGGTTGCTTTACTGAACAGGCAAAAGAAGGGTGGTGCAAGTGGCGAATCACTACAAAGAACTAAAGCAGCTGTGAGCCATTTGCACACTAAATACGTTGTTGATATGCAGTCAATGGATTCAACTGTGGCAGAAATCCAACGTCTGCGTGATAAACGGCTTTATCCGAAACTAGTGGAACTCGTTGAAGGGTAAGTTTGTTAAAAGTTTCCAGAAAGTATTATTATTTTGTAGGTATTCTGCATTCACAGTATTTTTTTTTTTTATTCTTGTTCTGATGATGCTTAAACTATTGTCTTCTTGCAATACCATTTGCATCCGCATTTTGGTTGGGTTTTGGTCTCGCACTAATTTCATATACATTGAAGTGACCAGACTAATTAGCTACTGGATGGGATCGTCAATGTAACATCAGATTTTGTAATGTGATTGATATTGCTAAACAGATGTGAACCAATTTCATTTTATGGGCTTTTGTTTTGAGAACTGGTTCCTTGAAGCATGAATGTAACATCATCATCATCATCCCTGCAGTCGTCATGACATCATTCCTTAAAAAGGATGAAGTAACAACTCTGGATAGAAAAAAAGTGCACCATGCTGAAAGATTAAAGGTTGCTAGACACGATACGTTAGGCAATGTTGTCATTGTCTTCATTTTCTTTCCTTTTTGTTTTTTTTGGTTGCTTTGGAATGCAAATCATCTATCTAATAGTTCTTTGGTTGTTGTCAGGATGGCCAAAATGTGGCAGGCCATGCACATGCATCACTATTCCCAGCTGAAGATGATGGAAGGTATCAAAGCTCTCGACATTTCAAATGCTTCCAAGGAGACAAGTGAACATCATCACAAGCGCACTTTGCAGCTACTCGACATTGTCAGGGAGTGGCAATCGCAGTTGCATAAACTTGTTACCCATCAGAAACAGTATGTGGGTGCTCTTGATAGTTGGTTGAAGTTGAATCTTATTCCAATCGACGGCAGCTTGAAAGAGAAAGTGTCATGTCCGCAAAGGCCAGCTCATGCCCCGATTCAGACTCTTGTGCATGCATGGCATGAGTATCTTGAGAAGCAGCTCCCTGAGGAGCTTGCAAACACTGCTCTCCTCAGCTTTTCAGCGGTCTTAAACACGATAGAGGCAGTGCAACAGGAAGAGCTGAAGCAGAAAGAGAGATGCGGGGAGATCCAAAAGGCGTATCTGCAAAAGAAACGGGCTTTTGAGGACTGGTGCCAAAAGCATTCGCAGAAGAGGATGGGCGAGCCGGAGACTGGTGGGGAGGCAGCAAGTCAAAATGACCCCGTGGGGGAAAGGAGGCGTGTGGTGGAATCTCTCAAAAGCAAGCTTGATGAAGAAGTAGAAGCCCACAAAGGGATATGCAAGCAGGTGAGAGAGAAGTCATCGGTTACTCTCAAGACGCACTTGCCAGAGCTTTTCCGTGCTGTGTCGGACTTTGCTGAACTCTGTTCTAAGATGTATACCAGTTTAAAGTTGGTCACGGATCAGAATCCGCTGACCAAAGCTACTTAAGAATACGCAAAAGCTACTTAAGAAGAAAATGCCTACGGTGCTTTAATGTTACCTATACACTCTGATGATCAAGTGCGGATGATCATGGAACCAGTCAAATACGAAGCAACGCAATGGCTTCAAGTCCACGATGACAATTTTATAGGACATCCACAAAATATGAACAAAATAAAAAAAATTAAAAAAAAAAAAAGGAAAGGAAACGAAACTGTGGCACCACTGCCTGCCATTTCACTATCTAACTTGAAGAACAAAGACTAATTAGTTTACAAGCTCTTGAATCGTAACTCCCCGCTAGTCTAGCTAGCACGAAACTCCACCTTTTAGTATCTCCCAGCCATCATCCACAGATGCTCCATGAATGTCGTTGCGGTTTTCAGGCTGCTGTACCTCGTGTTGCTCATTCCCAGTGATTGCAGGCGTCATGGTAAAATCTTCATGCTGAAGCACCTCTTCTGATGAATGTCTGGTCCTACAAGGGTAGGACGAGCTTGATGAAGCCACTAAGCTAGAAGTCATCGAACAAAAAGATCTACCCAACGGTACACGGCCATCAACTCTTTCTTTTAGCGACATAACATCCTCGCAGATGATAGCAATCTCGCCTCTGAAATAGAAGATAAAATGTATTAAAATGAAACACTTTCGTCATGCAACCAAGAAATTTACAAGTAATCCAAGAATCATGGATGAACATAAACAACAAATAAAGAAATCAGATTTTTACAACCACGATTTCAAGCTTATGCAAACACACTCTCGTGAAAATATAATAAAACGTAAAAAATCAGTGTTGCTTTGAATATATTAATGTGTAAGTGAATCAACAACTGAAACCAAATGGCAACATCCAAACTTACTGGAGTGCATCAACTATGCTGCCACGGTCCATCAAGAACTCCCTCAACTGTAGAAAATTAAAGACAAAAAATATAGTCAGCTGATTCATTTAATAAATAATGCATCGCTTTGCAAAATTGATCCATTTCATCCATTCAAAACAAAAAAATTCATAACCTTGGAGTTAGCTCCTGCTTCTTCTTGCAGCTTCTTTGACTCTTCCACTATGGAAGCCACAGTGGCTTCTTGTTCGCTAAGAGACTTGCGAGCTAGTTCTTCCTTCTTGAGCTTTTCTTGTTCAGCTGCTACAATTTCCTCCTCCACAGCAGCTATGCGTGCTTCAAGGGCTTGGTGAATCTAGAAAATTTTCACAAGTACATGTCACATTTAAAGCTTGCTTTTACTCTGAAAGGCTTGGATTCCACACAATACACAAATCCATTTAGCAGAAGAATATGAAGATAATTTGCAAAGAGAATACAAAACAATTGACAACTATTGAGGACAATTATAATCTGCATACGAAAACTGAAACTGAGTGAGAAGAAGAAAAGAATGATAATATCATGTGAATAATGCTATAGAAGAAAATTGAAATTCACATAGAATAGAATAAAACATCATAAAATGCAAGAAAATAATGTCATCAAGAAGTAATAGTAAACACTAATATCAGGATTATTGTATCATTAACCAAACTAAAGAGAGAGCACGACTTTAAAAACTCAAAAAATACAAAAAAAAAACTATATTTGAGAATGAATATCAAAGAACATGTGTACTGAAATATTGGCTAAAGGACAATTAATAAATTAATTGCAGTTATGAGTTCTATCTAATATGATAATAAACAGTGCAAGACATTTAGAATGTTAAGGATCTAAACACTTTTTGACACCCAAGTCGCAAGGCATCAAGGCACATCCTCATCATTAAAAATTATGTTGCAAAACAATAATTATATTATTGTAATCTTTATGTTATTCTAGACAAACAGTGAACATAAATTAGACTTGTTTGAATATTGCTATGCAGCATTTTCCATTTTCTTGTAAATGTTTACAAGCATAGGCCAAAACAACCTATGTAACTAGCATGGGGGAAGTAGTTCAGTCAGTCTCAAACAAAAAATAACACCTAGTTTAGGTGTCCCAAAAAAACCCTGTAGATTAACCGATAAGTTAAAATAAAATAGTTAATATTAAAGATGCAAAAAGACTATTACAAAAGACAAGAATTTATTTAAAATGATAAAGGGACTACTCTTCCCTAAATAAATCTAAGCGAAGAGGTAGTTGGGCAGTGAGTTGCGATAGTTTATGCTTCTAAATTTTTAAAAATAAAGCCAACAATATCATGAAAACATGCATGCTCATATAAGAACGGTAGCAAGAGTAAGCATGTGCTTTGTCTATATCCAGAAACAAAGTGTCAGAATTGCACCTCATCAATCAGCGACAGCGATTTCTCTCTTTCATCTGACAAACTGTGGAGTCTGGACTGGAGCTCTCGAGCTTCCGTTGCCAATATAGCCTTCTCACCATAAACCTCACCAGCATGCTGTAAATATTAAAAAAGAAGTTTCAGCCGTCCTCCTCCAGCAATAAAAGTTAAAAACAAGTGGATAAGATTATGAAAATTACCATGTCATTTGCTTCCTTTGTGTCTTTTAATATCTTCTTGAGTTCTTCCACCTTGGTAAGAGTATCCAGACCAGCACAGGAAGATTCTTCTTGGGCCTTCTTGTTTCTTTCCTTAAGATGTTCCAGCTCTTTCATCCTCTCAGTTATCAATTCCATGGCAGATAACATTTTTTTCTGCAACAACAATTAGGAACTAAGTGAAGCCAAACAGAAAATATTATACCAGAAAAAGGAATATTTTGTACTGTTATAATTTCACATAAACCTAGAAATATTATATAGCATAAAATGATACTGAAAAGATTGCAGTGGAAAAGAACGAATGCAAAAGATCTCAACAGAACTTTAAATTCAAGTCAACGAGAGGAACTATGGTAGCTAGGGAACTTGGATTCCCACCCCCGATTGTCTGTAAATTATGACATAAAATGACAGGTCAAAAAAAATCCATACTCGACAAAGAAAATTACAAAGCCTCCTAACCATCAAAGAAAGATGAAAATGGCATATGGCTCATGGCATATTGAACTTTTCCTTCATGAGAAGTTAAAGATATTAAAGTAATTAATAAGTCTTCAAGACCTGTACATTGAACAGTGCCCAAGCTTTGGGGTAAGTAACAGTTGCAAGCTTAATTCAAGAAGAACCCATTAAAGCACTGGATGCCCATGATTATAACAACCTAGATAAAATTTTACTATGACTACATGCTAGAGTTCACACAATGGTTCATAAAGTGTCCTCTGTTGTCAAACAATATTGAATGAACAGAAGAATATAAACAACAGAAGATTTACCTTGTTGCTTTTAGCATCAGAAATAAGATCTTCAAGATAATCAATGTTAACAAAGTGGCCTGATCGGGCTAGCAGAGTTGCAGGCAGATTATCATCATTAGCAGAAAGAATTCCTCTCTCAAAAGATAAATCAGCAATACTCTCATCTACCAACTTAGAGTGCAGTTCTTCACATTCAGCAGTAGTGGTTGTAACCTGATTGATGCCACACCCCCAAGAACCCGCAGCTTCACCAAAATCTTTAAAATCTTCACCTGATATAGCACCAGCTGAAACAGTATTAGCTTCTAACTCATAGACACACTGAGCAATGGCAGGCTGAAACGACCATCCTGATTGTTCCTCAGAACCATATATGGAGAAGCTCCCATCCTTCATTATCATCTTGTTCCCCAAGTCATCAGAATTCCTTTCAAATGGTTCCACTGAAGCATTCTGAACATCACAGCCAACAACTGAAGCAACTACTGATGAATCTATTTGAGCACTATCATGCAACTCATTAATTACATTTTCTGATTCTCCAATAAATGATTGCACGTCGTTTTGCCCCAAAGGACGATCATCATGTGTTGAACCACAACTTACTAGGCCAACGTTAACCTGACTGCTCGTATTACAAGGAGCAACATCCACAAGCTCGTCATGCACATGTGACTTACCATGAAGTGAGATATTTTCTATATCGGAGATTAGATCAATTCCCCTCTCCATAAAATTTGGTTCCAAATCAGTTTGAGTTGTGTTCAGCTCCTTAAAAAAATTGTAGTGTGATGTTGGACACTCCAACCCCTTTGAATAATCCACAATACCAACCTCTAAGTCTCTGGGATCTGCTTCGCCAATGCATGTTGACATCACATGAGAACTTGTATAACCATTAGAAACTGTAGTTTCACATGCAACTGGCTCTTGTCCTAAATTATATCTTCTCCCTTCCTCCACTTCTTGTAGGCCAAACAACATAGGCTGTTTATCCTTCCCAACTGCAAAATCCAAACATGATGCAACTTTAGGCAAACAATAAAAAATTCTCAAAGTACATGATACACCACATTGGCCCAACAATTTTTCCCAGCATCAGCACCAATATATATGCATTCGAGTAGCAAATGGAACAAAAACAAACTACCAGCAATTAGAACACAATATGGATCTACTACTGGTATTAGGCATATAACTAGTAAAGCACATAAGAAATTGTCTCTAGAGCCAAAACATTCAACCACAGGTCAAAAGCAACCTGACCTGCGGATGAGGGATGTTTCATTGCATCTTTATCTTGCAAGGTACATGATGCTTCACAGGATCCAGTTATAGATGGCAACACTTCTAAGAGAATAGATTCAGCTGCAGTGTCAACATCATTAGCATGTTCAATAGCAACAGCCTTCAGTATGCGGAAATCAACCTGCAAAGACAAGAACAAAAATCATCATCATATGCATTAAAGAAAATAGTATATAGGGCCTAAAGTGCTACGAGTTTTTGAGGACTAAAGGTTCTACACATGTTTCCAAAAAAATAAATCACCATCCAGAAACTGTAAATAATTCCAAAACGAGCTTCAGTTCCATCCACGAGACATATCGATCATTGATTAGTGAGAACCAAAATATATTCTACAAGATACAAATAAGATATTTACTATCTCGATGAAGGCTTTTCTTGCAACTGTAAACTTAATGATATATTGTAAGACCCAAATTAAGTAATTTAAGACCGCAGGATCATATATTCATGCAAACATCAACAACTATATACAAGCATATATATTAGCACACATACAACTTGCAGAAAAAAAAAAGGATTTCCAGAAACTATTACAGTTTAGTTGATTTTGTAACTCCTTATCAACCAAACTTAAGCCAATGTGTAGATCTTTCAAAAAAAGACTAAAACTAGCTTCTGGCTTTTGTTTGAATCCATATCACCAAATATGCTTAGCTTATTCCTAGAAAAATAAACCATTAGGAAATGAAAAAAAAGGCTCCACCTTCAAAAACTTCAACAAAGCACTTTCTATAAATTAAATCTGTAAAAGCAGAAGAATGACAAGCACACACAAATGTTCACATGCAAAAAGAAAATTACAAAAGTTCATGCACGTAAACACATGTATGTCCACATACACACCTTTGCACTCACATAAACATATCAAAATGCATACACAATGATGCACTTAAACTGAAAATTCCTCTTTCATCTTTAGCTTCCTCCTCCTGATATTCTTAACTTAAACTGTTCGCCTTTTCTTAGTGACCACATATGTACAAGCATGCATATTAACACACATACAACTTGCAGAAAAATAAAGATTTCCAGAAAGCATAGCAGTTTAGTTGATTTTGTCACTCCTTATCAACCAAACTCAAGCAAATGCATAGATCTTTCAAAAAGATGCTAAAACTAGCTTCTAGCTTTTCTTTGAATCCATATCACCAAATATACTATGCTCATTCCTAGAAAAATGAACCATTAGGAAATGAAAAAAAAAAAAGTCACCTACAAAAACTTCAATAAAGCACTTTCTATAAATTAATTTTGTAAAAGCAGAAGGATGACAAACACACATAAACGTTCACATGCAAAAAGAAAATCACAAAAGTTCATGAACATAAACAGATATGGATATCCGCATACACACCTTTGGACTCGCATAAACATATCAAAATTCATACACGATGGTGAGCTCAAACTGTTTAATTCCTCTTTCGTCTGTAGCTTCCTCTTCCTGATATCTTTAACTTAAAACTGTTTTCCTTTTACTTATGACATACTTAAACATCTGCTTTCAAGTGTGAAGATCACCTAAGTCTATTATTCCTAAACTTATTTCTATGCACCCATAACTTCTCAGATGAGCCAACTCCAAAGACAAGCCTTGATTCAACCAATTTCTTGATATGAGACAATGCCATGACTAGCCAATTTTTTACTTATTGAAAATCAAGCACCCCAAATCAAGCAAATCAACTTATCTTGATGTTATTCATTGATTAAAATCTGGGTCGTTAAAGCTCAGAGGAGCTTCATGAATTTTGTAAAATCATCAAATACCTTTTAGGTTAAATAAAAATTTTATAATAAAATTATTAGGTCAATGAAGCTTTATAAATTTAAGTGTTAGAAAGTTAAAAAGCAACATATACAAGAAGTCTATGATATGAGACCGTTGAGGTGGACGAGTGTAGTTACAAGAAAGTTAGGAAAGGAAATATTTTCATTTGTGAACAATTGGGCATAGCTCTAATGGAATATAAACAAGAAAGAATCATTTAAAAATGATGCCAACAGGTGCTAAAAGCCCTATGAATGTTGTTGTTAGAAGAGGTGAGACAATTATGAGTGGTATGAGAACATGTAGAAAGAGGCCAAAGAGGAAAAGTTGAATTATATAAGTAAATATTTAAATACTTTAAATTAAATAAGATTATTAATTTTTTTAATGAAGCTCAATGGTGACAAAAGATCCACCTAGCCAGTGCCAAACAATCCGGACATTACAAGTTGTTCTTCTTGTTGTTCTTGTAAGCAGAGTCAACCAATATCAATAGAAATATGACAAGTTGTTGATTAATAAATTGGCCTTATCCTATAATTCTAATAAAGGTTACCATGGTTGATTGGCATTGCTTACAATGCTACAATGGTCCAATATCAGCACCTCAGCTATCTGACTGATTACCTAGGAAACTTGTCTCTCTTGGAGTTTTGCCAAAGGATTTGAGTGAGGTCCTACAAGTGGATATTATTAAAGGCTTTCTCTAGACAGCTACACTACTGCTAGAAGTATATACTATTTAAAGGAAGACAGATACAAAAAGTTAATAATTTTGTCTACAATTCTATGTTTCTAAAAAAGAAAAGTAAGAACTCCTATAGACTGATAAAACATCATATATGAACAACCACTGACATGTACTAATCTTATTGTGTTAACATGTTTTTTTTTTTACAGGCTACTTCTGGACTTTATAAAAATTCAACCATTAATATTATTTTGTTTGGAAATTAATTTGTTTACTAAATATAACATTCTGACTTATCAAATGTCAAAATTAACTTAGAATTTTCAATTAACTGCAACACTAATATAGAAAATTCCTTTATTGTTTGCATTATGATGTTCATTAATAAATTTGCTGGATTCACATTGATAAATGCAGTGCATACATTCATCCTCCACATATCATGCATTGGCGTTGGGTATACCCTTCTTTTATTAATAAATACAAACAATAAACATAAAAATTCATGATAATTACTGCATAAATTTTTTAATTAATAGTTGCATCAATTTTTAGATTTTCTTATTACAAGAAGCACCTGCATATCTGCCTACATGATGGGCCATCGCCAGTACGGTTTGTCATTCTTGACAACCACTAACTACGCCTACGCTGCATAAACATCATATCCAACCGAAAATCCAAAAGGGGAAGAAGGCATATCACAGGGTTAACAGCCACCACACTGGTTAGCCTGAATAACCGTGAAAGAAATATAACCAATGCAAGCTCTCAAGATTTGCAGTTTAATATTCTTGTTTTACAATACAAGGTTTTCCAATCTGCGTTTATTAGTAAATGAATGTTTTAGAAAAAGATAAAAAAGTAACAAACCTTAAGGCCAAAAGAAAGTTCCAAGAACCAATAAACATAAGAAAACCGAGGAAGAAATCAGTCCCACAAGATTTAAGAGAGCAAACCGAGAGGAATACTTTTTACCTGCGGGAAGATTTCTTGAAGAGAAGCGTAAACCTCCTTGTAACCCATGCTATCATTCGATCATATATAACCCTGCCGAAAGCAAAACTGTCATGAAGACCTCAATCTTGATTTCCGTTTCCGTTACAATCAACGAATTGGATACAGAAGAAACAGAAAGGCAAAAGAAACGGTAGATCGGGAAACCAGAAAGGAAAAGAAAACAAGATCCCGCGACATCAATCAACTGGTCGATCAAGATACACCGATTATGAACACTACCCTGCAAAGGAAGCGAAGGCGAGAGCGAGGGGAGTGAGAAGAACGAACCGATCGCCCGGATAAGGAACGAGGACGGGAAAGCCAAGTGGGTGAACCGATCGATCGGCTGCGTAGCTTCGATGGAAAACCCCCCAAGAAGGACGAGGCGAAGAGTCCGTAGCGCACAGGAGGGAAGCGCTCTCCCGGCGAATCGACGAGAGGAGCAATAACAAGAAGAAGAAAAGGCGAACAGAAACGGAGACGAAATGTAATAATGCGGATTCTTAATCTCGAAGCAAGGCCGAAACGAAACCATTTACCACGCAGCATTACTTTTGCCGCCTGCCTTGCCCTTGGTGACCGTCCTTCCAACCACCCGTCTCGTGAATGGACGCAGCCGTGGCCGAACAGGTGGGTCCCATCTTTACACAGGCCGGTATAGCGAGGGGTCTACGTGTTTTATCGAGGAGGTCGAGGGGATCCATGGGGCCCACCCGACGAGAGAGTTGTTGGGGCCGATCGCTGGGCACGTGTTGTCCGGCTGTGATCACCACCAAGGCATATGCAGTTCGTGTATCCACGTGAACGCATACGAATCCACGTGAGGAAAGTACACGTGGCGTAGAATCTCACCGTAGGATGTGGCATGCGATAACAGGATCGACTCGAACAATTATTCCCAGCCTCTACACGAGTCACTATATTTAATGCAGAATACGTTATCGAAACAATGCATTCACATCATGTCACCTGTGGGAGTTACGGAAATATATTTTATGAATAATAATAATAATAAATGAGAGGCTCTAACTTCAATAGTGCTTCGATTGTGATGGATTAGCCACTCATGGACGTGAGAGATATATGTGAATGGAAGCAACCCGTCTAGAGCGGACCAGGAGCGGTGAATATATGACTTACCTTTGATACGCCTTATTTTGTTCTGCCAAAAAAAATTGATATTGATTATAAATACAAAATATATATATCAATTGTATAACATATATGTACGTGGTATATATGCAAATTTTTAATATGTAAAATAAGCAAAATAAATCTAATGCAACGGTGAGATGAACAAAGTCACTTTAGCTTTAATCTGTTGACCCACCCAACTATCTATTGTTATCTATACAGTGACGGGGATATAGGAGCCCACGTGCCTCTCTCCCTTTACGTGACAAACGATATATAAGCTATCTTTCACCCCTCGTTAAATGTAATTTCGAAAAAGATTATACGTCAGATCACATGGAGCATTAGTCCCGGCGATAAGGTCCATTTTATATCTCTTAATTTCTATAAATGTATGGGAGAGGACGAAGGAGGTCCTCTTATCTAGTGGTGATCCATATGATATGGGCTACGAAAATACTCCTCGAATCATTATCCAAATATTCACACCTGCTATCTAAAGAGGATAAGATGATAAGAGAATAGGAGGTGACAACCAACAAGGCTTAGTCTATAATCATTTGGTTCCCTCGTATTTATAGAGGCTTCATGTTAATTTAACCATATGAAATGTCCTATTAGGTATTGAATCTTCATCCAACTATCAAAACCTCTTAGATTAGTGGATTCCTATCAATAATCTCTCATTAACTCTTATTATATCTCATCCATATGATCTAATAATTCAAGAACTTATTTGATATCCAATAAAATAGGGGCTTCGACAGATATCTCATATCTGAACCTAAACACGTCACAATACCTACCATATATGTGTGACCCTCTAAGCTCAATGTCGAGCTGGCCATGAGTCATACCTGTTAGAACTCCTTCGAATTCAGTGAATTATTATCTTCATAATAATTTACTCGACTCATCGATTGTGGATATACTAGGCCACTACGGCGTAGTCCCCAAACGATACAATAGAATTCAATCATTTAGACATATCTGTCATCAATTACCATGTACCTATAGTCTCACATCAATCTAATATCTTAGAGACCGTATACCATGCACCCATACGGTTTCTCTTCGGGTCTCGCTCTAATTGGATTCTCCCGGAGAACTCTTTATCTCTTAATCTGAATGACCTTCGCCAAGGATTTGTTTGAGCAAGAATACATAAAATATTCCTCTCATGATACCGAGAGCGGATGATCCTTTATCGACACTCAATAGCTCTCGTAAGATTGGCTGTCACACTTGATGATTAACTGTACTAGATCTAAAACTTTCAAACCTATAAATCCGATATCAAAAAATGGAGTACTAATACAGAACATTTTTAGTATCTCAAGTCTAAGAACTAGATACACCATTAGGATGACGGAATCATTGTCTGATAATGAAGTATCATCAACCATCTAGTATTCCGTGAGCGGATCAATCAGTGAACTCATTCTCTAATGAGCATTTGCGTTGTGACCCTAATGTCCCCACACGAGCAGCTATGAGACCAGCTGTCTCGATCATATGGATGAGTATATAGTATACCAATCTGGCCGGTTATCTCAATGTCTCTCTCAAGTAACATATAACCAAGATTACTTAGGGTTTGTGTTTAAAGGTGAATCAGTCTCATTATTATGATCTCATCACGATCCAATTCTCATTGCACAAATCTATGAACATCATAATATATTTATGTAATAAATAATATAAAATAAAAAAAATATCATAAAAATAATAAGAAAAAAAAATTCATGTCATGTCACACGTGTCATCACTCATATGATTGGCTTACAGAACACTTATGACTAACACTAATCGACCATCAACATAAATGAGCTCTCGAAGAATCATAGGGGGAAAAGAGTTATTCACCTCCGGTCATCAATCGTTAATGTATAAAGGCCAATCCCCGAGAGAGGGATGAAAAAATTCTTATTATTCCCATTTCATCGTTGACTTTACTATCGAATGAATCGAGTTGGGAACTTCCTTCATGCTGACCTCTTGTGTAGGAACCTCAAGACAACCAAAATGGCCTTTATCCAACGCAAAACCCACCGTAGGCAAACAAACAACACCTCAAGATCACACCAGTCGAATTCACCTTGCCCAACTCATGTCCAGAAGCACCATGTAAGTTCCTAAGATGTGCTTGGGCCTTTCGGACCTAACCTGCACTCCCCCATAAATAGTATCAAGATTGCAATATATATATATATATATATATATATATATATATATATATCCAAATCGGGCTTGGAACTTTGAAACCTAGATTTAGTTGGACGGATAGTGACAAATTTTGGAAAAAACGAGTCCGATTGGATTAATTTCAATCGATGATCACATTTACGACTAATAGGATGAAAATATAAATATTGTTACGCGCAGTTTGGGGACCATTCAATTGCCTATCTGTTTTCTCAATAGAAAGTCTCTATCGTAGTACGCGAGATTGAACAACGACGCGTCATAGCACTTTTATTTTATGCCCGCTGTTTGACCTTAATACGCTGCTGGACTTCATTGACTGAGCCAACTTAGCTAGTTAATCGACCGTCGACGCAGTTACTACTTAGCGACCAACCATCGAACACTTGCGGTGCATGTCCGGCACCGTCATCGACCGAGCCGTATCGAACACTCGCGGTGCATGTCGGGGACCGCCACCGACCGAGCCGAACGCTTCTCCGCGACGCGCCGAGGCTTCCCACCGCACTTGGCGGACCGCTTTCCCGTTTCTTTTGTCGGTTTCTTCCTAGGAATGGGTGCATTTATTGTGCCACTCCAAACCGACGTGGATCACGTCTCGTGAGGCCATTTGGTCAATATCGCCATTGTAGGTGTGCTTCCCTCCGTCGGATAGTTGACAAGGTCAGCTCTCGCTTCTGAGACTCCCGCTGGTGGCTTCTGTCGTAGCAAGCTTGGCCCAAGGAAGACGATGTCGATGAGATGGACGCCCAGAGGATGAACTGAAAACAAAGGTATCGGGTCTCCAAGCATCATCGTTTGTCTTGGTAGGTTGGTAAGACGGGAATATGCACGCGGTGAACGCGATGGCGGTGGCGAGGGGGGTGATGACGATGATGATGGCGGCGGGGGGTGGCGGGGGTAAGGGGGAGACCGTGGCGGTGCTGCAGGAGGCGGAGGACATCCCGTTCGGGACGGGCTGGTGGTACGCCTACGCGGGGATCTCGTGCTTGCTGGTGCTGTTCGCGGGGATCATGTCTGGGCTAACGCTAGGGCTCATGTCGCTGGGCCTAGTAGAGCTCGAGATCCTGCAGCGGAGCGGGACGCCCACCGAGAAGAAGCAGGCAGGTCCGGCCTCTTTTGCTTCCCGTGCTTCTTCGGTTTCTTCTTTTGATTTCATCGCTTGATTGCTTCTGTCTCTATCAGTTGATTGAATTATGATCAAGATTGTGTTTTGTCGTATCCCACGCTTCTTCTTTTCCATGAACGTGATGTTAGTAGAGGAAAACGCTTCTGATGCAATCGATGTTCATGGTAATTTCTCGCCGAAAAAAAAAGTTCTCACAGTTCTTTCTATAAACATTAATTCCAATGTCGATTGTTTCTTGTTTTCTCCGTCATCAATCAATGAAAATAAATACTTTTAAACCCTTTTATTAAAGAATGTTTAAGGAAGTTTATTATCGAGCATTTTCACTTTCATTGTCTGACAGTTCTAGTTTGTGATATGTTACTGTTACCCAGCTGAAAACATGGAAATCAAAATACTTGAGATAATTGAATTTGTAGAAATGTTAATGGATTAATCTCTCAAATAAGAGAAAATCTGAGCCACTAGATAGATATGGCAGTCAACACTATCAAAGGATAGATTTTGTAGCAGTCAAAAACATTTTGGCTGTTTAACAGTGATTTACATGTTTTTAGAGGAAAGGGTGAATGAGAATATTTACCATGAGATAAACATGGCCAAACTTCTTATCTGTTTAGATAGAACTTTTTGTACTTGTTTAGTTGGAAATGCATGTAGAGACAAATGCTCATTATTGCATCTTAAAGTTTCTAAATTTGAACAGTATGAGTCCTATTAGAAAAGAAAGTTTGAACTTCCAAGAATTTTCAGAACTTCTACCTCTGAAAAGAAAAAAAAGAAAGAAAGAAATTAAGACATCAAGCATGTTTTCTTCTTTATCATTTTCAATTTTTTTACATCTATAAGAAAACAGTATGAAATAGAGGTGATGAGAATGCCCATGTCCTATGTGGTACAACTTTTTTATTTGCCAATTTGGTATTTATCTAGGACTTATTCTTTCATGGTCCAAGATAATTTATCTGAGCTCTTATTTTGTTGTTGTGCTCTATACTACATGAGTAGGACAATATTACCATTAACCTTGCATAAATTTGATTCCTGGGTCTGCGAACTTTCCACATCCTCGATAGAATTTTATTATTAGGATCGATAACAGGCAGACTCATCAAGTCTTTATATATTGTTAGCTGAATCAAAGTTTTTTATCATCTAGCTCACCAATTTATGCACATTTCTTACCTTTTATGGTTGTATCTTTGACAAATCTGTTGTCTGGTTATTATTGCAGCTACTATTCTTCCTGTTGTTCAAAAGCAACACCAACTTCTTGTCACCTTACTTTTATGTAATGCTGCTGCCATGGAGGTAACAGTTTCCTATTTTCTTTTCAGAAAAAAATTATAAATCTGTACATTCCTGGTCATGCACTTAAAACATATTTATTATATGATATATATATATATATATATATATATATATATATATATATATATCTCATGACAGGATATAACAAACTCCAAAAGGCAGTTTAGCTTTGTTCTTGATGGACTTTAGGATTTTTTATTTTTTCAGCACTCTTAACAACTTCGCTCTGAGGCAATTTGGAACAAAATGTCATAGAAGTTGAAACAAATTAAAAAAAGAACTAAAAGCTGAGTGATCTCATCGTTGTTCTAGATTATATTGTCGAATTGGTAATTTTAGGCCTTTAGGATGCGAGCATTATTGTTCATGTCAGTGCTACAGATGAAAAATGGGGAACCGGGATCTGATTTTTGAATTATGAAGTTGTTGAATAGGAAACAAATTAGGAGAACATATAAATGCAATCTCTCACAGAGAGTTGAATATGTTCATGATGTCTCAATGTGCAATGATGCTTTACCATTAAGGTCAATATACCATTTTCCACCTACTTAATATAATTCAGATCGTGAAATAAGCTTTTGTCTCATTTGTCAAGTTTGCATAACTTCTTTCATTTGCTTCTATTGCATGCACACTAATGCTGAAAAGGTTGATGCAGGCTCTTCCCATATACCTTGATAAGATTTTCCATCCTTTCGTTGCTGTTGTCTTGTCTGTAACATTTGTTCTGGCTTTTGGAGAGGTACTTTAACTGATCGTCGTTTAGCTTTTGACGCTTGGAAGTTGGAAATGCTAATCTTAAATTATACATATAAGAAAACAGTGCTAATAAGCTATGTTTTTGTGCAGGTTATTCCTCAAGCCATATGCACAAGATATGGACTAGCTGTGGGTGCTAATTTTGTATGGCTTGTACGCATTTTGATGATTATATGCTACCCAATAGCTTATCCTATTGGCAAGGTAATTAATTATATGTCAGAAGTAATATATGCATCATTTTGCAATTTCTTTTAGATAGTAGATTGTCCAGAAGTAAACGGCATTGATGATGTGGTTACACTTGACTATGGTAGGAGTAGGTCCACTAGAGCATGGGCAATGTCATGATGGAGACTGTCAAGACTTGGTTCCATGTTGTATCCCCAAATGGGTTTTCTCTAAGAAGGTTTGTTGACCGGGATTCAGGGACTTAAGAAAGGACTAGGATATGTGACAAAGAAAAAAGAATACATAATTCAGTACCATGATCGATGATATTGTGCCACGCCTCTTTGTTTTTTATTTTGTGTCAACCGATATGGACCCTCTGCTGCATCATGCCTGCACATTATTAGCACAGTGTGTGCCTGTGATATATGAATCCTTCATTATGCAAGGTATCTGAATAGCTCCAACTATATCGACTTTAATCATGTTGGTGTCATTGATATGGTCTCCCTTGAACCTAGGAGGGGTGTACGGGAAGTGGCATGGTGCAAAACATCCTAATTCATCTTGAAATACTAAAGATGAATTTTTGACCATATCTAGCCCCTCAACAAGGATGATGACGATGATTGAGTGAGCTTGTAGCACGAAAACACAAAGTAGGGCTTGGGCTCCTGCATGAGACTTGGCTACTACTGGGCATGGGCTAAGCAAGGTCACTTTATCAGGTTATTGGCTTAGTAGGCCAGATCTGGGCCATCACAAAAGGCCACAGGTTTTGTGATTTGGTTGTACATCTTTTATTGCAATCATTGTTGTTTACACACGATATTGCTTTGCTCACATTATTATTAGTTTTCATTACTAGTACTTTACTTTAGTATTGCTTATCTACTTCCTTTATATTAGAGTAACTCTAGGACTCCATGGTTTATGTAAGCTTATCAATTATTATGATTATCAAATAAGTGTAGTTTATTATCTCATCGGTGCTTAGTTAATAATTTGTTTATTGCAATATGTGTCACTGATGTTTTCTTTCAAATGCTATATCAGAAAATTTTATGAATATTTAGCTTTGTTTTGCTTTGAACATTTATTGGTTTAATTTTTCCAAATATGCCATTCCAGATTCTTGATTGTGCACTAGGGCATAATGAATCTGCACTTTTTAGGCGTGCTCAGTTAAAAGCTCTTGTATCTATCCATAGTCAAGAGGTAATCAACTTCTACATTCCGCTACCACCGACTTCTTATATTAGCTGTCCATATTTTCTTGGATTTAAGATTGTTAGAGTCAGCTCAAAATTTCGAATACATGATACTAGCATTTGTTCAATCTTTTAGGCTGGTAAAGGTGGGGAGCTCACACATGATGAGACAACAATAATTAGTGGAGCTTTAGACTTGACTGAAAAGGTATGTCTTATGAAACTTCAATGTTTGTTCTCTTTTGTTTCAGAGTGTACATCTTGATGAACACTTTTTAGTACCTAATCAAATGAACACCTGGTCTCATGTCTGTATTAACTAGTAAAACTACATAAGAAGATGCAGAAGTCATCAAACTTGTTATGTATATAAATCTGGAAAAATCAGCTTCTTAAGACTAGCAAATTAATCTTTGTGGAAGTCCTCGGAAATACATGAACCAGTGGATTTAATTTCGCTGCTTTCAGCTAATTATCTTGATACTAAGAAGGCAATGATAATAATCAGAAAAGCAAACAAATACTTGGCTAAGACATTATGGCATTTGATGAATGTTAGATTTTATCCAAATTTTGTGGTCACACAAACTGACATGTCTATACTTCATTATGTTATTAGCGTCGCCAATAGCTATAGCATAGAGTGGTTTAGACTCCATTCATATATGTCAATCTCTTGACTTTCTGTTTTCCATTGTAGGTGATCTTAGTCATACTATATTATATCAACAAGCCATCTGATTCCTACTACTTAGAGTTGGATACATGGATCTCTTTCCACTTTTGAGCTATGCTACAGGAGATACTGCTAGTGAAACTAAAGTTTACTTGTTTTTTCTTTTTGTTGTCTCTACTGAGGTTTTCTAAGGTCGTCTTTTATCTCTCATCATATCACTAGTTCTAGTTGACTCCTCTCATCTAACTTGTGCATGGGTAGGTTCCCTTTATACATTGATTTTAGTCATGGCAAGGTTAAATAAACCTAGTAAATTTACCTTGTGAACTTAGCACTTATTGGCCCTATTTAAGAAACCCTATCTGTTGAACTACCATCTCTCAGCTATTTAATTGGACAACTGAGCATGAAGATATCAAGATATCTCAGAAAAGGGGAGGGTTTTTACTTTTTATATAACCAGACAGACTGGTTTCTTGGTCATTGTATATTTGTTTGGTAATTGAAATCTCTTCCAGGACACCATGTTCATTCTAGCATCCCATGATTGGAAATAATAATAATAATATTAAGGTTATTACAAAATCTTGGACCATATATGAATCTATTGGAAGATTTAAGAGTACCCAAGTTTCAAAGGAGAGGAGTGTGCTTATTTGTTTATATAGTATGATACGCAGCTTTCTAAACCATCGTGCTTATTTGTAGCTGCTTTTTCCCTTCGGACATATTTAGAGACAGTATACTTACTGGATTCTTGTTAGTTGCTAATTCAATTTAGCTAGCTAAACGGGGATAGTTTATTCCTAGTTTCTCAGCCAATTATAACCTGCATAACTGCATGTTTCTAGAATTTCAATTTGAGATTACGGTTTGGGTATTATTAAATTATGTTTTCATGTGCAGACAGCTGAGGCAGCCATGACTCCCATTGAATCAACATTCTCATTAGATGTCAATTCAAAATTAGACTGGTGAGGGTCACCAGATGGAAATCTTCTCTTTTCAAACTTTAGTTGTACTGTTATTATTTTAATTAAAAAAACTAGATGTTAGGTAGTGTCTAAGCCAATATTCTATCCTTTAAAATATTTTGATATATTAAGTTTCCATTGGCTCTACATTTCATGTAATTTAGAAAATTTCTTTTGTATTTTTGTTCTGCTGGTTATGTGTATAATGGCATGTTGTCCTCAATATTGAGATACATGTAATCAACAACCTTTTTAATTACTATTCTAAAAGGTCATGAAACACAAGGGAATTTCAAGCCCACCACAAAACTATAAATATTCTTTAAGGCATACGATTATTGTAAACAAAAAAGTTTAATAAATATAGACCATTTCCAAATATAATGATCCAATCAGATTCTGGTTCATGTTTGCTGTCATGCAACAGCGATTTACTAAATAGCTTAGTTTGCTGTAGTACTATTGAATGCAAAAAAGTTCCTTTCCCCTCTATTTAAGATAACCTTTTTGGACAATTCTTTTCGACCACAAAGGGTTTCATCCAGAATCCGGATTACTTCATTCTTTTTCATATCCTACAATTATTAAAAAAATTCCCCTATTTGGTTGGACTTTTACCCAGGGAAGCAATTGGCAAGATTCTCGCTAGAGGCCACAGCCGTGTTCCTGTTTATTCAGGGAATCCGAAAAACATTATTGGCCTTCTGCTGGTGGGTTTTAGTCTTCTTCTTGTGTCACCTCTGGATTTATGCTGCTTTTATTTATTTTTCCTTCAACAATACTGCTGATTGTAGTAATTGCTGTTTTCTCATTTTGCATTTGCTTATTTGACACAGGTGAAAAGCCTTCTCACTGTTCGTGCTGAGACGGAAACACCAGTTAGTGCTGTTTCTATCAGAAGAATTCCGAGGTTTACACCTTGTATTGTTAAGCTTCAATGCTTATACAGCAAGTCTCTGCTTATTTCTGAAATTTAACAGGGTTCCAGAAGATATGCCACTGTATGATATACTGAATGAGTTTCAAAAAGGTAGCAGTCATATGGCAGCTGTTGTGAAAGCTAAAAGCATAAATGAGACTCCACCTGCTGAAAGGAAGAAATTGGAAGCGAACAAAGAACCTAGTGGCAAATCTGAATTGATGGTTCCTTTATTATCTGAAGGCGGAGAAAAATCAGATTGTGTTGTTGTTGACATCAACACATGGCAAAATAAACAAGTCACTGGAGATAAGCCAACCCTGCAACAGAATGATGCAGCAGAAAGTATAGTAGCTCGTTTAGCCGAAGATGGAGAACATGGGGAGGTCATTGGCATTATCACCCTTGAGGATGTCTTTGAAGAGCTCCTTCAAGTAAACATAACTATTACATGCTAAAAATTTAACTATTCTTTGTGTTCCATTAATTGCTTTAGCAGAGATCCTCATATATCACAGGACGGACCTTTAGTGTCTTCAGCTTCAACTTCTATTTTCCCATAGATGTCCATTATACCAACTGTGACAACTTATTTTTGTGTACACATTTAACTGACTCTGAAATCAGGAAAAGAACATGGAGGTTATTTTACATAATTTCTTTGTCAATGCAAGTGACATGTACGATCAGGATATCAGCATGTCTCTAGGCCATGATATGTTTCCTACATGATTGATTATAAGTAATGGGGTGGTTAATGCTTCATGCAGGAGGAGATAGTGGATGAGACAGATGAATTTGTTGATGTCCACAAGAGGTATGCTTTAGTGCTATTTTGCTGGTAGTTTGTTGTTCCTGTCTCAATATATCATGAGAAATTATACAATGATATGGCGTTCTCTCAGGATACGAGTGGCTGCTGTCGCCGCTGCCGCTTCTTCAGTTGCTCGGGTTCCATCTTTAAGAAGGTTGACTGGACAGAAGGCAGCAGTGAGTCACTTCCATCAATCTTTTAGTTCTACGTGCCAATATTAGCTCTCGACAATTAGCAGAAATCTCAGGATCAACTGTTTCATTTGTCAGAACAAATATTGTTGTTTTCAGACATCTAGATAATTAATCATGGTAGCCTTCATGATCGAACTTCGATAAAATCCAGAAATGATGCCTAAAAGATAGTTGGTTTTCCTCCTGGGATAGCTCATAACACTGCATCTCCATGATGGGGGCACAAGGAAATTGCTTTTATGGGTATTAAACCTTTCCTTTTTCTTCCCCAGGGTACTCAAACTCGGCAAGGACAACAAGCTACTGGAATCTTAAAGAAACACACTGAGGCTGATTCAAACACTCCAAGAAATCAAGTGAAACAAGAGGCGAAATAAGGGTTTGTTGCATGAGCTGCCACATGCATGTGAGTATCGTCTATAATTCATATGAACATAGATAATTATCTTGTGAAAAATGTGAGGCCATGGTTGCTGCTCAGCTGGGTTGGCCTTCACCTAGCAAAAACCCATCAGGACCATCTGTATATTCGTCCGTGGCATGATCATGATGTCGTTTGAGGTTTGAAGTTGGAAGACGGGAGATTTTTGTTGTGTTTTTTTTATTTGTTGAATTTTAACTTTGGATCTTAATTTTGAAATTTAAGAGTACACTGTTGTTCAATCTGTATGTAGCGAAAAGAGACTATTTGGTATGAGATTTCCTGCCCCTTCAAATCTGATTAGTCTAATGAAATCATATTTTTGTGTATGATATAATGAGTTGATTCATTACTAATTAATATGAGATGATCACTTAATCATCTTATGATCTCTCTCTCTCTCTCTGATCTCGAAACCTACTAATGGAGTCCTTGGAAAGGAGCTCCTGCAAGTTGTGAAGTAAAAGGAAAGCCATTCATATATGCCAATTTGCTCATTCATATATGCTATTGAGCATTTAGGCTTTTATATATAAACAAAAAAATTCATAAAAGAAGCTTCTAATTAGTTGCGGCTCCAAACGGTTCAGTTTCTCTTTGACAAATTATTATCTAAACATATACTCTTACTAATAATAATAATATTATTATTATTAGTATTATTATTATTATTATTATGATAATAACAATATTCTTATTGTCATGATAAAGAGAAAAATATTAAAAGAGATTTAATATTTTTCATATTATAATTAAATGATATTTTATTTAAATTTACGGGAATATACACAGGAAATGCTATTTCTTATTTTTTATAAATAAAATAAATTTCTCGGCCGAGGTGGTGAGTCGGTTTGACAAGGGTTTATTTGGTGTGATTTGATCCAAAACCGAAAAAACCCGACCCACCTGCAAACTTCGCACAGCATCCGATGCAACGGCGAGGGGAGCGACGCTGATGGCTTCCTCGGCTCCCCTGGCAGCAGCGCCTCATCCTCCTCCTCCTCCTCCTCCCGCTGCTTCGTTCGCCGTCCGGGCGGCCGAGTCCGCTCACCACCGCCTCTACGAGTTCGCCAAGACCGCCCTCATCAAGATCTTCGCCTTTCCCTACGCCACCGTGCGTCTCTCCCCCTCGTTTCTCCTGCCTCTCTCTTTCTTGTAGCTCCTCTCTCACACCCTCGTTCTTCGGCGACTAAATCAGGTTTGCGACCTCTACTGCGGTGGCGGAGCGAACACCGACAAGTGGGACGACGCCCAGATCGGCCACTACATCGGAGTCGGTATACTACTATTCTTTTTCTTTCCTTCCATTTCCTTTTTCCTTTTCTGTTCTCACTTTGACTTCAGATTCGTCTTGGTTTTCATTGATTTGATCGGACAGATGCCTCGTTGTCCGGCATTAGCGAAGCCCGCGACATGTGGGAGGGCCAGCGGAAGCCTTACACCGCCGAGTTCTGCGAGTTGGATCCTTCCGTGGTGAGTGCGCTTGTTCAGTTTTGCTAATCTGTGAAACTATACCTAGCAGATGCATCCGCCCGTCTATTCACACGCCACTGATGTGTTAATCAGACGGAGGGATAGAAAACCCTAGACGAACGAGGCCGGATGCTTGTACTGTTGTTTCATAACCTGCAGCCCATACCTAGGGCAATACTTCAGGGCTAATTATAAATTAACCTCTGTAGTTAGTTACATTTAACATTTCGGTCCCTACACTTTAAAATATTATATTGATCTCTATAGTTACGACAGTGAAACATCTAGGTCTATTTATCATAACGTCGTCGGTTTTACCAACGGAAACACAGAAACAAAGAGTAAAAAATATATTTTTAATGTTTAGTTGATGGTAGCGCACAACGTCGATGATAGCGGATGACGGTACCGTTGGGGGTCGCAGATGATTGTTGTGGATGAGAAGAGTGGTGGTGAGAGGTGAGAGCCGCTCTGCACCAGTGTTGACGCATACACAATTGCCGAGCGATCCTTTCGTCACTTTGCATCTGTATCGATGTTGATGTAGTTGTCGAGCGACGAAAGGACCGTTGATACAGATGTCGAGCAGCGTCGCTTTGCATCCGCTTCAACGTCAACGCAGTTGCCAAGCTACGCCATTCGACATCTACATCAATGGCCTTTTTGTCGCTCGGCAACTGTATCGACGCTGACATAGATGCAGAGCGGCCCTCACCTCTCGCCGTCTCTTTTCTCATCCACAATAGCCACTCATGGCCTCCAACGACATTACCGTCCGCCACTACTAATTGAAATGTTAAAATTATAATTTTTACCCTTTATTTTTATGTTTCTGTTGGTAAAACCGACGGCGCTAAGGTAAATTGACCTAGATGTTTCACTTTCGTAGCTATAAAGATGCTAATGTATCTTTTTAAAGTGTAGAAACCGAAATGCTAAAAGTAGCTAACTACAAAGGGGGGGGGGGGGTAATCTGTAATTAGCCCAAATTTCATAGTCATTTAGTCATCTCCTACACGTTGTATTTAATCCTTGGGTGTTAGATCATATCTCTTTGTGATGGATGGCTAGACCAACTTGACGACTTCACATGTTGCATCTTTGGTGAACTTACATGCTATTAACAATTAGTAATCGAAGAAAATTCTGGTTATGGGATATATTCGTGGTAATAATGAGGTGATCACATGTTGTAGGAAAATTTAGACTCGTATTTGCATGACAAGGGTACCCCAGCAGACATCGTATGTTGTTTGCAGCATTTGCAGGTACTTCCTTTACTTCTTTCTTTATAATTCTTCACAACATACTTCTAAAAGTAGACATCTTTGCAGTCATGCTTTGAGAGTGAGGAGAAAGTAAGGAGTCTTTTGAGAAATGTTTCATCATTGCTTAGACCAGGGGGATATTTTTTCGGTATAACTCCTGACTCATCTACCATATGGTATGGATACATTACAGCTTCTTTCCGAAAGTTCTTTATGTTGCAGTTTGAAAAATTGTAAGTAAAACCTGAAAGAAACTAGCACATGTTATGGAAAAGGACAGTAGAATCACAAATTGTCAAGAGAACATATTATAAATTTTGAACCAAGCAATGATTGATGTCACATATGGGCACTTTATACTAGCTATTAACCACCTTCTTGTTTCTTCTGGCTCGAAGCTGCCCCTCATGTTGACAAATTTTAGGAATTCTTATACTAGGTTTTGTTATTTTGTAGGCAAGATTAGATTATGATGTATGAGGTTTTAACTGCAGTAAAATGGTTTACTATACTCTAATGGGATCCAAATAATGCTGTAGAGTTTTGTGTTTGACTCTCTTCAAGGATTGTAGAAGCTAACATTTTTTTCAAACATGAAATGACCCAACAAACATGAAAAACAAAGGCCCTGGTTCAAATTAATGCCTTCATATTTCTTCTTTATGTAACTTTTCTGAAACTGAAACTAACAAGATTAGAGTGAAGAACCTCCAACCAAACATGTCTTTTAACACAGCCCGAACCCATTATTTTCACTCGGTATTCTGAGGTTTAGAAGACACTCGGGAACTACTGTCCTGCTACAAGATATGACAAAGTGTAGTTATAACAGGTCTGAGATATAATGAGAAGGCATAATGGATGTCAAAGAAATTCAATGCCTTCTGTTACAGAAATTGCTAATTTAGATGATGGAAGAATGTCATGATAACTATACTTGGTTGATGACAGTCTTTGCACTTTTCCTGGCTTAGATTTTCAAACCTTGCTTTTGGAATATTTTCATCATGTCATATGGAGATGCTACTTTGTCAGGGCAAAATATCAGAAGAATGTTGAAGCTTGCCACAATAAGGGAATTGGTATGAAGCCGAACGCTGTCCCAAGTTGCATCCGCTCAGAGAACTATGTTATTACATTTGAAGTTGATGAAGAAAAGTACTGAGTTAGTGACAGTTGTCCTTTTTTTTTTCTTTCTTTCGTATGTGTTATTTTATATGCAAATGACTTTCAGGTTTCCTTTGTTTGGGAAAAAGTATCAGTTGAAATTTGCTAATGATATGACTTCAGAAACTCATTGCTTAGTCCACTTTCCAAGCCTGATTAGGTTAGTCTGGTACTTATTTCGTATTATCTAATTTATAGAGACATCTGGTTTGTGTAATCTGAGGATATGACACTGATAAGCCAATTAATTCAGGCTGGCCAGAGATGCAGGTTTGGAATATGTGGAGATACAAAACTTAGCTGAATTTTATGATGATAACAGGTACATTGTGCTTTATTTATTTCTGCATTTATGTATATTCTTTTATTCTCCAGGGTAAAGTTGGCAATCAAGCTATTAAATGTTGAAGCTGTTAATGGTAGAAAGACCTTATGAAGTATGATCTTGTAAATTCTTCTAGCAGATATGCTTTATAACTTTAAATATAAGCGACACAAATAATCATGCAATAGAGGACAGAATAAAGGAGCAAAGACACAGAAAAAGAAGAATTTAGGCAATTATCTAAAACTATTTAAAAATGAAAAAAAATTAAGATGCAACATATATAACATTTATGTGTTTGGGCACATGGTATTTTTCAATTATTTCCACAAAGGATGTCTTTTGATATTTCAAAACTATTCAGATTCCTTTTCTTCTTCCTCCTTTCCTATGACTTTCAATTTGAGTAATCTTTACTTAAAGCACATTAGAGGTATGGGCTAAACATTTTGGGACCAGTAGTTTAGGCCTATCAACTTAATGGATTGATTATCCCAATATTGGATGATGATATGTTGGTTTAATAGAAAATAATATCAGAGTGACCTAGGGATAACCTGTTCTGCTTTGTTATTCAACCTGAAGCTTCAAGGAATCCTGATTCTGTTAATTTGTATAAACATATGATTGTCTGACACAACACTTAAATATAGCAAAATGCGGGGAATAGACATTAGAATCTTTAAATCCCAAAGGACCACACACTGTCCTAGGGAAGAGTCCATAAGTGGGACAAGAGTATCATCTTAAGTAACATTTGTCAATTTCAATGACAGGCATGTGTTGGTGCAACTCCATAATGTTGAGCTGAGGGCTATTATTGTCATGCCCTGCCAACAACAAGGCTTACCATATTTTGCATCAATAGTCATCTATCATGTTTGCGAATAATAAGCTAACAACATGCAAGTTTTTCACATTGTAATTGATCAAAAACATATCAAGCATGAGAAAATATAGATAGAATGTATGATCATTAAAATTTTTAAAATTGTTCCTTGTTTTGCTTAGGCATGTGCTCTTTTTGTACCTCTTGCCTCCGACATTTATGGGATTTAGTGGCTCGAGTGCATTGGCCCTTTTTCTAATGTGCTCAATAATTTTGTTCTGGTTAGAGAAGCCATGGTTATAATTATTATGTGTGAACGTTGTTGTCGTTGTGGAAAATAGCTCCTATAGACATTCTTTGTTACAAATGACAAGGAATAAAGGCTGCATTTGGATCTTCAATCCATCCTTTTTAGATATTCTAGTTGATAAACATGCTTTGGGAATCGGAGTTGGTCAAGCCTGACTTTTACCACTTTTATTGAAAATGTAGAGTTGTAATAATATACATAGCAAAAACACTTATTGACACTTATAAAGTTAGAGACTAGCATCATTAATCTTTGATCCGAGCATACTTAACATCTCCAATCTATCTGAAATATGACAAGATTGATGTTTGTTAACATCTCCAATCTAGCCTAGGGTTGGTTTAATGATTTTATCAAACATTGATGTCGTCCTATTTCAGATCCTATTTTATCGCCAAAGGTTTTTCCCTTTAGTTTTCTAGGTCACCAGACCTGAAGATACATGTCATTTGTTCTCAGAACACAGTTTGCCGGAATGCTCTTCAGCTATGGTGCAAATTTTGTGGATCCTCGAGGGAAGCTTCTTGCTCGTTCCTTTGATTTGCTAGGTGATAAATCTGTCTCCTGTATGATGCTTCAAGGATTCTCCCCATGAGGCTAACTTTAGCATCATTGTTTCTTCAGGTTTGTATTCCACATTTGTATTTCAGAAGCCCGACCCAGATGTCGTCCCACCCGTCGTGACCCCTATGTTGCTTGATGGAAATTACACTCATGAAGAAGTAAGTTGTGATGTTCTAAATTGAACTATATAGCCTTTGCTGACTTTGTTGGACAGAGTCTTATGTTCCTTAACCCTGTATTATTCATCTTATTAGCAGCACGAATGGTTAGGGGGCAGCTGGAGACAGCCGGCTCCTACAGAAGAAGATAGAAATGGGCAAACAGACACGAACCTTGTTCCCGGCACCATCCTTGGAGAGCATGACAAGGGCATCCTAGGCCCTGGACCAGCTGATCTCCGATTTCCAGACCCATTATAGGTTTGTCTTGTTCGGCTGGTGGCATGAATGTGTTTCTGGTTCGACCATCGCATCTATACCCTGTAAATCTGCGTCAGAAAATATGGTGCCTGAATGTTACTACCACTATCCAACAATACTAAAGATGTGCATCGAGTAAACCGAGTTTTAGAATTCTTGAAGCAAGAAATGTGATGTACATGAAGTTCACCTTGTTTTTGTTTATGCCATGCTGAAAGAAGTACTTGACGAAGCCCGACGATGAACCGTATTAGCTTTCCAGTGTGTGTGAGAGATGAAGGATGGAACGGAAGGTTCGTGTTAAAAGTTGATGATACGTGTAACATTATTGCTGCAGTTCCTATGCTCATTTATTTCGATGCTCCGTGTGGTTCTCATGTAAAGGAGTCGGTATCCAAGATTAGTACTTACTGGTACCAAAACATGATTGTGTGTTTCCCTTTTTTGGCCGTATGCATTCCTTACCACTACTCTTTGATTCGTTTCACTACATGCTAACAATAAGTAATATTTTCGTCTACGCATGCTAATCTCTCCATCGAGCCTTTAGTGTATATTTTTGGGTCTCGCAAAGTCACCGGTCTTCGATATTGAATTGCTCTCCCACTTGGACGCATTCCACAGCGAGGTGGTAAATTGTCATCAGATCAAATCGTGTGGGAAACGAACAGTGTGTCCGTCAGCACATTGTCATCAGATCAAAGCGTTTGGGAAACGGACAGTGTGTCCGTCAGCACATTGTCATCAGATCAAAGCGTGTGGGAAACGAACAGTGTGTCCGTCAGCACCGCAAGCATCAAAGCCCAATCGAAACAAGCAAGACAAACCACACCGCCTCTGCTTTTGCTTGCAATCGGGGCGAAGCAGGCTGCGCCTTCGTGTTACCCTCCCACTGGACCGCACTCGCACACTCCCATTGGATTGCGCTTACTATTATTTGCTGCTCCTTTTTCCGAGCCTCATCGACGTCACTCCTCGACGAATAATGGATGGGACGGATTCCTTCCGCAGACGCCAACGACCTTAAGGCCACCTCCCGCCGTCAATATATGCACGTATAGAAACCGCAAGTAACTCATCCTCCTCATCCGCTACTCTTCACCGTCCCGTCTCCCCTCGTCGTCGGAAGAGGGGGAGGAGGAAGCGGAGGAGAAAGTAATGGCGTCCCCGTGCCCCTTGTCCCTACTTCTTCTTGTGATCGCTTTAGCCTCGGCGCTTCATCCGCCGCAGCAGGTTAGCTTCTCTTTCTCTTAAATCAACCCTTGCATTTTAGTTACGATCTGGGCCATGGCGAACATCTTTGCCCCTAATCACCAACCCGATCGAGACCACCATCCGCCGCCCTAGCGGTTCTGCATCCTCCTCGACAGATCGTGTCGGAACACCGGAATCATTCACAAGAATGAATCATACTAACCGATTACCTTTTCCCAATTACTCTACGGATGAGAAGCTATCTCGACATGAAACCTACCTAATCAATCTATGCTTTTAAACGAGTGGAAGTGCACCTCAAATGGAATGTTTCCCGGAATTTTTAGAGACGGGATATTTTAGTTTCAAAGGTGGGAAAGGAAAAGGACAAGACTTTCACCATGGAATGATCAAGACTTCTTCTTCAAGAGATTGTGGGCGTGGACCCTCTAGATTGGGGATACCGAAGAATAGTAACATATATGTCGCTGCAGACAACCGCTATCCTTGTGTTTATGCATTATAACTTATGTCGATCGTGAGAGGAGATGTGGCTATGAGCTTAGGCGTTGTAATTCTAACCTCACAACTTCATCTTTTTGTTCGATCTGCTTGTACACCGACTCTGCTTTTTTTATAATAGTTCTTTCTTGTGTTGTTTTTGTTGATTAGCACCAATGATTCTTCACCTTGTATTTTTGCTTCAGTAATCATGAAACTAAAATTATCCTGTGACTTTTACTTCAAATAAATATATATATCTGTACAGGTCTTTGCAGTAAAACCAATGCCTCGACTCAGGACAGATTCAATGATACTTCAGGTGTTGCTTCATCTCTTTGTTCAGTAAAGAAAATGAACAACTCTGTGTTTTATATGGAAATTTCTTCTTCTTCTCTTTGCTGATGATGATAGTTTTTACATGGCACAGAATTCAATTATTCAAAAGATTAATGCTAACCCTAATGCTGGATGGAAAGCTTCCATGAACTCCCGTTTCGAAAATTATACAGTGAGGCTCCAGACCTAATTTCAATCATTCAGATTTGATTAATTACTTCTGACCATATGTGCCTAATTAATTACTTTCCCTTTTTCATTTTTCTTTTGTAGATTGGTCAGTTCAAGCGTATTCTTGGGGTGAAACCAATGCCTCACAATGAGGTGATGGATATTCCTACAAAAACTTATACAAAATCTTTAAAGCTTCCGAAGCAATTTGATGCAAGGACGGCTTGGCCTCAGTGTAGCACAATTGGAAGAATACTTGGTCAGCTGCCTCAACTTCCATTACTTTCTTTTTGTTGTTGTTATTGATGGAAGCACATTTTGACCTTCATGGAAGACTAACCCTTTTAATTGCGTGCCAACTATGTTGATGGGTCATTGATCAATTTGGTCAACAGATCAGGTAAGCTGGTTGATTTAGCTCATCTCCAGCGTTTAACTATTGAGGCACACCCTAAGGTATTTAACTTGTTCATGATGAGCAGGGGCACTGTGGTTCATGTTGGGCTTTTGGTGCTGTAGAATCACTTTCCGATCGTTTCTGCGTTCACTTTGGCATGGTAAGGCCTGCTCGGCGTTTCTGAAGGTTAAAATCATTTTTTTCATGAAAATGACAAACATAACTTACCTATGTTTTCTTTGTTTACAGAACATTTCTCTGTCCGTCAACGACCTTTTATCCTGCTGTGGGTTCATGTGTGGAGACGGCTGTGATGGAGGGTACCCCATACGTGCATGGCGGTACTTTGTCGAGAATGGCGTCGTCACTGATGAGGTAATTCATGACAATATAGTCAATCCGACTGTTGCAAATTTTCTACAAATCATGCAATTTCTTCTTTGCTTTATTTATGTAAAGGTACCTTTAGGCATTAGCAGTGGTTGATGCGCAGGAGTCTGGTATGAGCTCTTCAGAAGTTTAGTATTGGCATGTGGAGCATCACAGCATAATGTCATAAGTTGGCAGGAGCAAGATACCTTCTAATTTACTTTCTTGTTGTTCACTATCAAGCCATGTGCTACCAAAAAGTCATGTTAGATAAGTTCTGGAGTTTAACCAAAATAAAATGGGTCCTAAAAGCTTGATGATGTGTCAAATTGATCCACGAGCAATTAAGAATGAAATGAATAGATGAGATACCTTGTCTAGGAAGCAGAGTTGGAAGAGTACTTGGTCACAGAGTAGCACAAGTATAAATGTAACAGAATTTTCATTTTCTTGCGCCGATCAATGATGCCAAACACTGAAGAACAGTCAGAATTGGAACGTAATGTGGTTGTTAGATGCAGAAAATGAAGCTATTGAATTTTAATACGGAATGGTATCAAGGATTGATACTTCGGCTCAAGAGACTAGGAGAGTAGCCAAATATGATGTCAACTTCTGTAGGATTTTTAATGAAAGGACAACAAGGACAACAACGTTTGGTTGAACATGTCAATCTAGGTTGAACAAACCTAGAGAATTTGTCAAGGAAGAGTTGGTTTTTTGCCTCATCATGGCTGAAGAATATTAAAAGATGGTACCTCGTCTGGAACTTCTGGAAAGGCTGGGGAGTTTTGCCCTATGAGTATGATGAATTTGATAGGAAGAATGAAAAGAAATATATACGTTTCTGTTCCCTTGAATTTCTTTTTACTGCATTCAACACTACTGTTCTTTTTTCTTGTTTCTTGAAATCTAATCTATATTGCTCCTCTTTTTTAATGTTAAAGATTAACAAAGTTAAAAATACTTAATCTTGCAGTGTGACCCATATTTCGATGACATTGGATGTGCTCATCCAGGCTGTGTACCTCTATATCCAACCCCACAATGTGCAAAAAAGTGTCAAGTTAAGAATCTCTTGTGGGATGAGTCTAAGCATTTTGCTGTCAATGCTTATAGAGTAAAATCGGATCCACCGGCTATCATGACAGAGGTCTACACAAATGGTCCTGTGGAAGTCAGCTTTACTGTTTATGAGGTAAGTCAAATTTAAATTTTTGCCGAGGCCACAACTCATCCAGAAAGTGATAGAATTTATGGTATCACATCAACATTCTCATGGCATTTCTCTGTTTGTCAACAATGGTGTCAAAGAGATTACACTTTGTGCTAACTTAAGTGAAATCTTCCTTGTGCTTAGGACTTTGCTCACTATAAATCAGGAGTCTACAAGCATTTGACAGGCGATGAAATCGGTGGCCACGCCGTAAAGCTGATCGGATGGGGGACTAGCGATGAGGGTGAAGACTACTGGGTTGGTTGATAAAATCTTCAGCATCTTAGACTTACCAAGAAGTCAACCAAACACTGACTGACTTATGTCTACTCTAATAATCTGCAGCTTCTTGCAAACCAGTGGAACCGAGGCTGGGGTGATGTATGTATCAAGATCAAATCACCACAAACACTGCATGAAGTCTTCTTGCCTGTTTGATGGACTGACTCAACATCTGTCTGTTTCGTGCAGGATGGTTACTTCAAGATCTCAAGGGGCACAAACGAATGCGGAATCGAAGAGGATGTTGTTGCTGGGATGCCCGCGTCTAAGAACTTGATCGTAGATTATACTACCAGCGATCCAAAAGCCGCTGCCAGTGCTTAGTTTCACATAGTCCTTGTATCGAGGACGCCTATTATCTATGTTGTCAAGATGTCAAACCTTAAACCTAGCAACAGGTCATATGGTTACTTGGGTGAAGGGGATGATGATGGTCTTTTGCTGAATGATTTCATCTCGTTCTGTGATCATTCCTGGTTAATCTGATTAAGATGGCTAAATATTGAACCGGTTATTTGATGGTCCTGCCTTCAGTGTGCTCTGTAAAAGCTTCGAAAACAAAGATCTGAGGCTGTTCCTCTTGCTTTCTCCATGAAGCAATCAAGTTGGCTTCAAATAGCACGAAGGTAATAAATGAATTCACATTCAGATCTGCGCTTTTAGCTGTCTGGTGATTGAAATCTATGCATAGATATCGATGCGAAGTCTGTGCGCTCAAACATGACACTGATGCCATCACCATAATTACATATTATTACTAGTATCATAATCTTTATTTTTATATATTTTTTTAATTATAAAAATAAAATATTATTTATTAATAAAATATAAAAATAAAATAATTTTAATATTTTAATTGATAATGATGAACGACAATATCGTTGGAGTCACGAATAATTATTATGGATTAAAAAAAACGATAGCGATTGGTGAGGATCATTTTGTATCTGTATAAAACAAAATGATCCTCATCTTTTATCGTTGTTCTCATAATTTATAACCATCATTCATAATTTCTATTGACAATGTTGTCAATCACGAACGATGTTATTCGTTATCATCAATTGAAATATTAAAATTATTTTTTATTTTTTTATTATAAGAGATAATATATATAATTATAGTTTCTTTTGGATTTAAAAAAAATTATTTTTTCTTGCATTAAACAGCAAAAGATACACTTTGGTTGCAGTAAATAACGAGTCCTCTATGCAACTCCTTCGAGTTCGACATGTTATTACTATACCAACTAACAGAATTCATTCATTAGCTTGGATACTTCAAATTATATGTTCCTTTAATCAAAACAGAAGCAATAATATCAATAATAATAATAATCAAGACGGGGAATAATAAGAGTATTCCGAGCATCGACTTGCAAAATAAATCTGCTCTCACATGATAAATTTCCATCAAGCTGATAGGTGGCTGACTGACCATATTAGCTTAGTTTCTTAGCGTTGACCCACACGTAAAAGCTGTTCATAGAGGCCAAAATCACAGCAAAACCCATAGTAATTGACCACACCGTAGAAGCACGCAGCGTCATCCATACAAATATACACATACATGTATAGAATTCTCACACCACGATGAACTACGATTTCTTGACGGCGAGGTCAGCAACATGGAACTGAGCTGTGTACTTGTGAGCTGAATCGCTCAGCTCGTCGCGAGGTGGCTCATTCAGAAACGCCCAGTTGCTCCTCGTCCACCTGCTCCGGCAAAACCCCAAACCATATCATCATCCTTCATGTACGTATGTACTTAAGAGTTGTATACGGTGGCTTCTTCTTACCAGTCACCGGTCTTGGGAGGCTTCTCCATGTCTGGGATATCAGGAAACCCCATGACAGTCTTCTTTAGTCTCAGCCCGTCCGACTCCTACAGACACACACAAAGCTAAGTAAAAGCGAAACAAAGGAGGATGAAACAGCATCGAATGAGAGGAAAGCCACCTGAGGGGTTCTCGGGGAGCTCAAACTGGCTTGGAAGTCTTCTTCCTCTTCTTTGGTCGGCCTGTGCAGTCTCCAGAAGCTGTCGATCTCTTCCTTCGTCAGCGACTTGTTTCTCTTCAGCAGAGCTGTGCGTGTTGCAGCATAACACATCAGTAAATGGAGGAGGAGGAGGAGAACAGATGTAAAGCTTGTGATTCTACCTTTTTCTGGGTCTACAACAGGCGAAGACCAGCCGGCCATGAGAGAACCCATCTCGACTACTTCTTCTTCTTCTTCTTCCAAATCCTTTCTGCTACTGATGTCACAAGAAACTCGAGGAATACGAGCGTGAAGTCCCGTCGTCCATCTATATAGATGGAGAGTGGGGTGGGCTGTGGATAAGAGCACACAGGATTGGGGATGAAACAACTGCGATGCAAATCCATACCGGCTTTCGTACGTCCTCGGAAAAGCATGGAAATAATAATCCATTGAGAGCGACCGCCACCAAATCTACTTTTCTTTTTCCGTCGGATCAAGATTCGGTGAACGATGCCGTCCGCGGTCCGGTAAAGCCCGGCAGCCACGGCCGTCGGATGGGTGGGAGGGAGGTAAAAGTAAATCCAAGAGGAGGGCCAAATAAGATTCGAGATCTCTTACGGTACGAACCTAAGTAGAAGGGCTAATTATTTATTACTGCTATGGTTAAATCCCTTCAGCATTTCGATCTTTAAAATTAAAGAATTTATATTAAATTTTTCATAATTATAAAAATAAAATATTTAATATAATTATAAAAGTAAAATATTTTATTTTACCAAAGATATACGACGTAAGAACGATATAAAAATGATTAATAAAAAGATAATTTTAATATCATAATTTTATTTTTATTTATTATTTTTTAATTAAAATATTTTAGTTGATTATTACGATGGTTTAATGACGATATCGTTAGAGGTCATGGGTGATTATTGTGGTAGTGGTTGATTTTATCGATATCCAAACATTGACGATTGAGATTGTAATAGTCGCCATGCAGCTAACGATCGTTGATAATGAAGATTGTGAATCTCGAGGATACGAGGAAGATGAGAGAGAGACGATAGGAGATGAGACAAAAGGAGAAGTCGAAGAGAACGAAGATGATAATGTCATAGGAGATAGCATTGACATGACCATTGTTCTCGTGACACTGTCATTCTGCGATGGAAGAGGAGGAACGATGCTAGAGAGAAGGAAGAAGAGGTAAGTGACGATGGAAGATGAGGCAAAGAGAGAGGAGATAGTCACTCTTCCCTCCTCTTCCCCCCTAAGAAGTCACATAAGCTAGAAATAATGTCGTCGTTGCACTCCCTCCTTTTCCTCCTCCTTTGCGGGACGATAGTGTCATGAGAAGGATAACCGCACCGACTCTATCTCCCGTGATATTATCATTCTCGTCATCTTCCTCCTCTCCGTTTGTCTCATCTCTCACTATTGTTCTTTCTCTTTTTTCTCATATCTCCAAGATCGACCACCATCATTATCAAACTATCACCGTTGTCATCACCCTCATTTTGATTGTCGATGTTTGGATCGACATCGACAAGGTTGATCACCACCACAATAGCCACTCATGATCCCAACGGTATGACAATCTACGATAATCACAATAGTCAACAAAAAAGTTTTAATTAGAATATAACAAAAGCAAATATAATTAAAATATTAAAATTATTTTTTTATTTATCATGTCATTCTTACACATGTTATATATTTCGTTCATAAAGCTGATGATGTTAGGATAAATAAAGTTAAATATTTCACTCTCATAAATATAAAAATTTTAATATAATTTTTTTAAGTCTAAAGATCGAAATATTAAATGATCTAACTACCAAGATTAATTTATAATTAGTCGTAAAAAACATCGAATGAATTGTTATCTCATCTAGCGAAAAGTCCATCCCAATGAAATATCAACGCACTAATCAAAAGAATACATAGACGATGTGTGCTACACATAGCTCACCGTGGATCAATCATCCAATGTCCACGCTAGATCAATGATAATGTTGCTATTAAATCAAAATAGAAAGATTATATATATAATCATCCTGATTTGAAATATCTACCTAAATATGTGATTGCAAGTTTAAGAGGATATCCTTCACATTATAATCTATAATTTAGATGAATGCAACGATTCAACTTAGAAACTTATATTAGTTACGGATCACTCTCAGCATGACCCTTTCAATATTTATTATCCTCTCTTCGATCTACATCTTACACATAAATATATTCCTAACCTACTCGTCCACTTCAAACTTGTTTAGGTGGGGATAATGAAATCTGGAATGATCATGTCAATAATCTAATAATGCATTTCATATATGAAGGGAATAATCACGTCAATTCTGGTCATCCACTTGTGAGGAACGACCTCGATTTATCCTCCTATAATTCTTTTACGAATATGCCTTAGAAATGCGATTGGTGGATTTAATATTCTTTTAATGACGAACGCAATATATTTTCCGGTAGAATAATTTGTATAATAAATATTATTATACAACTCAGCTGACATCATTTTGCCGAACTAAAATGATATTTGTGGATTAAAAATGGAGATCACGGCAAAATTGCTTCGTCCTAAGGTGGATTCTTCTAAGCCTCCACATACTTTTTTCAACCATCATGGTAATGCTCCATTAATGGGGGACCCCTTCCGGTAGGTGAACAATTCTTTATTTGTGATGGGACATTTAGTATGGCGTCACCATGGACATTGAATCTGGGCGTTTGTGTATCCTCTTTTCTTTTTCTTATAGATATCAAGGGCGATGGAGAAAAAAAAATTCTTAATTTTAATAATTTTTTAGATAACACCCTAATTTATATAATAAAAAAACTCTATAAAATATCTTTTTATATATAAAAAAATTATTTTACTTTTATATTTTTACTCGTAAATGAGTATATCTTCGAGTCTTAGATAACGAGGGTCGTCAAGTCTTTATTACCTTCGACAAAAAAGATAAAGACTTTATATTCATCACTTTTAATGTTAGAGTTATCGATAGATATCAATAGTTGGATTCTCTATGTCGTCTCTATATATGAAAAACGATAATGCGAAGATGTAAGTGATAAGGGATGAAAGCGCAGACGATGGGGCAAAGATAGGAGGGTAAAAATATTTTTTATTAAAAGTATTTTTAGAAAATTTTGAAAATGATTGACACTGCGAGATTCTCATTTGGAGAATTTACCCTTAAAAACAATCGGGTGGGGTATCGGACAGTCCATTGAATGCGTCTCTTTCACGCCTATGCTTGTCTCCAACTGAGCAGGATTAGCCCACTAACTGTTTGCTTGGTTCACTCGTTGACTTCTCCGACTTATCTTACTCTTCGTCCTTATCCACTCAGGATATATATGATGGCTGCTGTTCTGAAGATAATATTACATATTTGGGGGAAACACGGAAAGTTGGAAGGGGGGTAGAAAGCAACGCCTTCTATACGCTGAAGGTCCTGTTAGCATGGGCGTGCGTGCCGACAACCCTTTGTGGAGCATATCGTAGATATTTCTGGCGCCTCCATGCCAGCACAAGCTTCAGGACAAGAAGGTAGAGCCACCGAGTGACGGCAAAATCTGCGACTTTTCTTTGTCATCCAAAGAATCACCATTAGGAATTCTGCCAATGGTAGAGTGTGGAGTGTCCTCTGCATACAGGTTTCTGATAAGGTTTCGACAAATAAACCAACCAGGCACCCCAGGTGGGTGGGATGGCCAACATAGATGGTAGTGATGGCCTGCATCTGCTGTTTGCATTCTGATGGGGTTGGGCAGTACAGAAGCAATTATTGATTGGAATCATGTAACAGTCATCTATTCATTCCCATTTAGTGATCGATGTTAGCTCAGCTGCTGAGCTCCTTTGTGGGTGCGAGGTGTTATTTCTTTTACCATAAAACCACCCCAGGTAGAACCAGTGAGGAGAGTGTGGCACGCCTTTGGGACAGGGTCAGAGCACTGCAGAGAAACCAGGAAAGACAGGGAAATTAAATTAAATTAAATTCATTGATAATTACATAGAATTCAATTAACATGGTGTAAGATTATTTTAGACCTGAACCAAACGCAGCATATCCATGTAGAAGCATCGAGTGTTTCTTCCGCGGACGACCTGCACAATCAACAAATACCATCAGAAGCAAAGCCCGAATCCACGCGATTCGGGCAGCAACAACAAGCACTTGCGCCTGCACACACCAACCTTGAAGCAGAGAGAAATCAGTCAGTGAAGGGAACGGACAATAAAAAACATGTAGCATTGACTACCTGGAAAAGCCAAGAGAATCCGAAATGAGCCACGGGTGTCAGCTGTGCACGGCAAATGGTGGTGGTGGGAAGAAGCCATCGGCAGTCTCAACTGAGATGCAGATGAACGAGAACATCAAGTGGCCCGTAGGAGAAATAGAAAATTAATAGATTGAAGAATAGCCATACACTTGACAGATATTTTGTACAAGGTTAACACATATTTGAGTAAATCCTGTCATTACAACAAACAACAAGCTATTCTGACCTTGGCTCAGAAAAAGAAAAAGGTGAGCTAGTAGGTAGAAACTGACGCATTGTAGCAGGCACACATGGTTTGATCAACAGGCACCATCACCACTGTTCATACTAAAAAATAAGTGACACGAATAAAAGATGGTACATCACCGATCCTGATCACCATTGAATCAAGTACGATATAGCATCAGTTTCACTGAAGCAATCAGTGCAGCATGTTCCGGTTTTGCAGACAAAGATGCACACTTCCGGTGGAGTGCAGCTGAAGGCTTCCAACTTTGATTGCCCAAATGAGTAGTAATTTACGATTACCTTTTGCTTGAGTCATCAACTGCAGGAGGAACCTTGGCAGGGTAATTTGACAAATCAGTAGCAGCCAATACTGAAAAATCATATGGTCGTGCAGAAGCAGCAGCGCTGTCTTTGAGCAATGAAGATTTGATTGCTTCCAAGTCCACTTGGTCTTGCAATCTGTTTGTAATCACAGGGCTTCCTGAGTTTGATGTGGAAACACTAGACAACCGTGTATCATCCAACTTCCCTGGGTACATATGTTTGTTCTTTCTCACAGCATCCATCTCCTGCCCCGTCGGCACAAAGGTTCGTGATCGATACTTTCTTGCTCCCTCATCACCCTCATTGTTGTTGTACAGTACATAATCATGATAAGTAGGGGCGAACTGTGTCAAGATAAACTGATCAGAATATCATCAACAGATAACATACAATAAGCTACTTAAATTCAATACAGGATGAAATAATTACTTTACAAGAGAGATCACCTGATGAACTGTGTCATGGTAGAAATCGTTGAACTTCAAAGCATGAACAAGGCTTCCCCTTAAACCACCAGAACCACCAATGTTAGCACCCGCATATTCCTTGTATGGAAATGCATACAAGTGGCCAACAGCTGCTGCAAGCATCTCAACACATAACACAAAGTTCTGAAATTCCGCAGCTGCTTCTGAATTTTTTATGAACCCAGACTTGGCTGCGAGAAAAACCAAGACACCCTGCATGAAAGATTGGTTAATAACTTTGTTAAAAGAGAAAGACGGTAACAAGCAATAAATTACGGTAAAACAAATACCTGCCAATATGTGAGGAAAACCACAGATTTAATTATGATGAACTTTGGAACTGGGTTGAAAGGCCGGAGCAAATCTTTGCATGCCACATAGAACAAAGCAAGAGCATACAACGCCATGGAATATGATACTGTGTAGATTATTGTGATGTAAAGATAGGCTTGATCCACACTGAAATTTCCATCTTCATATTTCCCTTTTGCATAGAGTATGAAGGTTATCACAACTAGAATAGGCTTCAGGATCACAAACTGCAAACCACCTTGCTTGCACTTTCTTATGAAACGCCTGTTTAACAAGTTCATTCAAAAATGAGTAACTAAAGATATGACTTAATTGAATTCATTGGTGACAAGTGTTTCAACAAGGGATTCATATGATAAACTTTAAATCCATCATTACAGGATAAGGGATTCTCAGAGAACAGACCCATCAAGGGGAATAGAAGGTAAACAGCACGTCATTAGGTACCAAGATGGCTTCAGAGATCGGCCACTTAAACTCAAAACCACTGCACCTGGGCCTCCCACCCATGCCAAGCAGAGCGAAAGGAAGTTATAAATAACCCAAGCTTCATAACTGAAACACATAATTGTTATTAGAACAATTATTGGACAAACTTGAAAAAGACTTCAGATCCTTGAGTCCCATCTGTACTAATGCTTCTCAGAGAAAATCTGAACATATCAAGTGAAACATTAAAAAGGAATCACAATAATCAAAATACAGCTTTCCCTAAATTAAGAAAAATCACAACTGTTATTATTTTTCTTATCCAAATTATCATGTACAGAACATTTTTACTCAGACAGAATAGGAATCACAGGCAGATACTAACAATCTTGGATCAATATTGAAAAGTCAAAAAGGATGTAGTGAGGAACAACAGGCGAACCAAACTTGCAGCTAAACATACCAACAAGCCAAAAAGGATAGAAATATGGAGTCTATTTTCTTTCTGAACTTCTTCTTATTCTCTTCCTTAAACTGCGGTTCTGTTTACTATCACCTTATGTAAATCAATTCCATTCCAACCGTTGATTAAAACAATCTAACTCATAATTCGGCATACCAGTGAATCTTGGAAAAAAATAACTATCAACTTTGAAAGCATGAGGTAAGGTTCAGAATAAGCTGAAGAAGAAAATATGGCTTTGATTTAAATGAAGACATGCTACTTTTGCCATCGAGAATAGAATAATCTCAATTGAACTGGGTTTAATAAATGATTCTGTTAAGTTTTACAAATCTCCCCCCTCCCTCCCTCTCTGTTAGGTTTTGCAAACCTCTCTCCATCATCCTCCTTTTACTCTCATTCCTTTTGCCAGCATGCAAAGCAAAGCAAAGCAAAGCAAAAGGCTTAATTTCATGAGAAGAGGTTTCTCTCAATTCAATCCAGAGAAAACATGAGTTTTTCTTGATCAAAGGAAAAATAATAACTTACCAAACATCTTCCTACACAATCTCATGTATCTATAACAGAAACAACAGGCACCTCAAAGAACCATCAAGTTGACCATAAACAGAGAGTCAAGCTATAAGAAGCTTAGTCATATGTTATAATGTCCAATATTGTATTTAAAACAAGCAACTATTGTAGTTGATGGTTACAGACAAAATGCTACACATGAAACCGCCTTCGTTTTGAGGTGTGCGGATATGCTTTCTCCATTTATCTTATTAGTCATCTTGACAGTGGAGTACATGTCACTGACAAATGTTAAGACCGAAAGAAATGTAATCACAGTAATACAAAGCAAGTTTGACTGATTTTGATCAAGACATTTAGCATGACAGAGATCACAAACATACTTACACTTCTCGAATAGAATTAAAATATATTGATCGATCATTAAGGATGAGAGACAAGAATGACATCAGTGCATAGACCTGCCAAAAAAGGTATAAGCTGATCAGGCAAGGAATTATGCAATTAGTATATGCATACACCAGAATTTGTATCTCAGAGCATAGAATAAATGAAACACTAACAAGAACCATCAAATCAGTTTATTCTTCTGTTGTTTTTCTTGAGGAAAATTACTGAATTAATTTAACTGAACCACTTTGATCCTCCAAAATTATTTTTGTCGGAGAATAGAGGCAAGATTTCAGACAGGTACTATTTATTGGAGATGAAAATATAAACAAGGCACATAAGCCAAAAGAAAATGAGTAAACAAACAACTTATACCATAGTGAAGTAAGAGGATTGAACCTCGAAGTGTTCCCAACACTTGAAAAGAAAAGAAAAGGTGTGGGATTACATGAGAGTTCGGGTAAGCATTTTAACTAAGAAACACATAATTCTTCTCATTATAAAATATCAGATAGGCACACAAAACTATGGACAAAGAATGGTAAATATTGCAAGCAACATTCTCATTCATTTTTCTACAACCAAGAAGTCAAGAATTATTAAGAATGTAGCAATACCAATCATGTCACATTGGACACAATTCATCATTTTACACAGGTAGAAATGCAGCATTCTCATCACTTCAGTAGACTCTGCACTTGTAATCCACTAGTACAATCACATCAGAATTAGGCAAAGACTTGAATTGGTATATAAAAGCTCGATGAATGTAATACTATTAACTTAACCTAGGCTTAAGCATCTTGGATCAGTGGGCTACAATCAACAAAGTAAATGGGCCAGTTGCTTCATTGGGTATTTGGGTTAGGTGATAACAGGCAGTGACAAAGCTAACCTACTATTCGGTATAGTGGGGGCTCCACTAAGAATGGGTTACCCATGGATGGGACTAGAGGACACATCACAACATGGAGCTACCATTAGGTTGGGTCTCACGTGCACCATTCTAGAGCTTAATTCTGAACTATATTGGTACTTGACGAGGATATCAAGTCTTTAAGTGAAGAAACTTGTATTTTCCAAAGATAGTCTCATATCGAAATTGATAAAGACATGATGGAAAATTATAATTCCCAAATATACTATAGTTTGATTCTAAACTACGTTGGTCCTTAATGTCAAGTCTTTTAAGTGGGGAAATTTGTAAAATATAGTCTTGAGGGCATACTACTATTAAACTTAAGAAATATTACCTTGAGATTAATCATTTTGAATTAGTAGTTTAAGCTCAAAAAAGTTAATTGATTAATTATCTCCTCGAACCGAGTCATGATAGGGCTTGTAGCTTGCAGCGATGGATAGCAGGATCTTAGCGAACTTTAGAGTTTACTTGAATCCTCAAGGCCAGATGGTCTTGTTTGTGCCCCATATATGTACACTTTAGAACATCATCTTGCATATTCTCCAAATAAAGTAGATAATGTATCATAGATTTCAACTGAAGCATAGGTTATTCACTAGTCAGAGATATCCAATAAACAAGTTTCAACTTTGTCCCAATGTACTAGGACCTGTCCTTTACTAGTCCATTTCTCAGCAAATTGCTAATTCTAAATGGTGTCTCTGTTGGTCTTTCATAAGAAGCAATATCAAGGTCCTTTAGTTTAACAACTAGCTTATAAAATATTTTTGGGTTTCGGTGCAGTTTAAAGAGTTAACACCATGCTGTACCTCGCCCGCATAATTTCAGCAAAGGGTTTGTCCCATGACAGAGTTGCATTTTAAATCGTCTTGTGTGTTGTTTTGTGAACGGGACATAACTGTTTTGTGAGTTGAGGTCATGCTGTACCTTGCCTGCATAAATTCAGCAAAGGGCTTGTACCATACAAACTTGCATTTTAAATCTTATTGTGTGTTGTTTTGTGAATGAGACATAACTGGTTTGGGACATGCAATGGAAATTTAGGTTCATACATCAGCTGATAGAAATCTAGAAGAGAATAAACAATATACTGAAAAGCATGAAACTCAGAGACATATGATTTAACACTAAAGAAACCATAAGAAGTACTCAAAGTAAACCCTTAAAATTCAAAATACTATAAAGAAATTAAAATCAAGAACCCATAGACATCCATCCACAAAAAACTAAAACATCCATTAGAGATTCCCAATAGATCTTCTAATTTTAAATGCAACTGATGATTGGTAACATTATAGCCATGAAGTAACTAACCCTAGAATATGTGATCACGAAAAATTAGGAGTATGAAAAAAAAATGGTGAGGAAGTAGCAACATTAGCAATTTTTAAATACTGAATAATAATTTCTAAGCAGAATCACCCAGCATGTTTCTAAGCTAAATAGTAAATATTGCAACAAAATGCGATGACGGATTGACGGTATACTTGCACAATCAAGCAAACAAGGAGATGACAAAAACAACAACAGGAACCAAGAACCAACGGAGAAAATAGCATACCGGTATCATGAAGATGATGCGAACTATGTAGCGCTGAAAGATAGGTTCTGTATAATTCAATAGGTGCCTGTATATGTGAAGCATCGCCAGTGCTATGGCTCCCACCGTACATGGGAATGCGATTATAACAAAAATAATGGGCGCCATGGAAGAAGAAACAACAAAACAAATTCCTGCCCTCCTCCTCCACCTGCAAACGTAGACCAATCTAACCAAAGCATACCAAAGCTCAGAACAAGCAAGCAGATCGGAACAAAAAAACAAAAAAATGAGTAGATAACAGTTGCAGGCAGTGTCAGGAACTCGATCGAACCTCAAGTGTCTGCAAGTTGGGCTTTCTCGCACTTCTTCTCTCAAGTAAACCTTGCAGTCTCACCGGTGCCCCTACTCATGGAACAAGGTCTACGACCTTCGATATTTCGGAGTCCTCCAACCAGGCCTAGCAAAAGAAGGGAATCTTGAGGTCAATTCTCGGAAGATCACCAACAGATTGTAGTCAAAACCAGATCCTGGGCGAGGAGAGACGGAGCGAGAGGGCGGAATCTCGGGGGAGTAGGAGCAAGTGATCGACAGACTATATATGGAAGCGTTAGGGTTAAAAGATTGTACCTCGTTAGGGTTGAGATGAAAGGGACGGCGGTAGAGGAGCTTCTTCTTTTTCTTATTCTCCGCCTTTCCTCTTTCTCAGGCGGAAGAGAGGCGACGGGCGACCGGAGGCGGCTCCTCCCACGCCCGGCGATGACGGCCAGGGGAGGAGTGGGAAGAAGAAAGAGGGCAGGAGAAAGACGCCACGGCGAAGAAACCCACTGTACACGCCACCAGAATGACCGAATGGAGCGCAATAATGTCTTTTCTCGCCCTCACTCTGGTTGTTACGGTTTCACCTTTTGAATTCAACGACTCCTGCCGCGAAAGAATGAACGTGGAACAACAAAATTATACGTATATTTATTCCTCATATTTAGTCTTTTAATATATATATATATATATATATATATATATATATATCTATCTATCTATCTATCAAATTTTGGAAACACATATACATACCAAGGATGATAAGCATATAAAGGATTTTAATATTTAGAAGGTAGATTTATAAGAATAAATATGTCATTTTCTAACTTTATAAGGATATATATAAGAAATAATAAATTCTCAAAAAATATCTCAAGTTTCTTTTTTTTCTACCTAGTACTCCTTTTTTTTTTTTTTTTAAGAGAATCCCTTATTTTACAAAAACAGGATTACCCTTGATTGTCGCGACTATCCCTTTATGCTTCGTCCCTCGTTCGTTATTGTCATCATACTCTTACTCTCATTAGTCATTGTTATCATGCTCTTATCATTATTATCTCGATCTCATCATGATTATGTTTGTTCGAATAAAGATTTACATAGACTTACGTGTATAGATCATGCGATCATCCTTGGTAACAAGGTTTTCACCAGTGCCAACTACTTCACCCTAGCCCACTACCTCATCTCATCCCTGGAGAACCTTCACGACACTCTTTTATCTTTTATCATCAATAATAATATCATCATCATCTTCGTCCACTCTCTCATCATCATTGTCATACCATCGTATCTACCTTTCGATGTAATCTTTTATCCGAAACTTCATGAGAAAAAGTGAAAGCTCGAAATATTTTTTAAAAATTTTTATTATTAAAATAATTTATAAAAAAGCCAGTTCCCTATTGAGGAAGTTAATTCAGTACCTATACCTCAAGATTTGCAACCACCTTGATGGACGGTGATCCTGCTCAAGAATGGAAGTCAAAATTATAAGTCAGTAAATCTAGTAGATTTAGCTTTAATACTAATAGTAGGAATTGGCAAGATCGGATGAACATTTAGGACTTATTATTTTATTTAAATATTTTGGTCAACTCATAGAAGGAAATCTATAAATTTATATATAAATTATTGATAAATTTTAAATCGACTTGGTTTGTTTCTAGGTTCCAATAATAAAAGTGATATTCTCATAAAATATTTACTCACATCATTTATTACAACGAGTATATATATATATATATAATATAGACGCAATCATACATATATATTTATATATCTTAAGAAGAGGTGTGATTTGTTAATTCACCCCTTTGAAATTATATATATATATATATATATATATATAAGGTATTGGTATGTTAATGATATATTAGTCCCACTTATCGAGGATCGATTATTTAAAATTTATCTCGATGACTTTATAATAAATAATTATCCAATGAAAGTATACGAGATTCATTTACCAAATATTAAGAATTTAAAATATCATCTTAAAAATTTTATACCTAAATAATTAGTATGTTTATGATATATCTATCTATTCGGATAAGGGTTTGAAATCTAAAATATTATAAAATCTCATTCGATCATTTTATATCTAAAATATTTTTTTTAGTAAATTAATTTAAAATAAAATTAGAATTTACAAAAGGGGAAATGGAACACAAGTCATTAAGTGTGTGACTAATCCATGTCAGAGATAATCCATTAGATCTAGCATAAAATGCTAAACAATGAGCTTGTTTGATTGAGCTTTTAGGAATGTGAGAATAACTAATGATATTTATATTAACTATAAAACATCTAATAAAATATTTTAGATAGGGCGTGGTAAGATCATTTAGTCCCATGTTGGTTAAGGAACATGAGAACCAAGGATTCACAAGTTCGTTAAGTCTCTCTTACCCTTATAGATCTCTTATTCTCAGAGATGTTTTTTAGAATTCATATATTATGAAAGGATAAAATCATACGAGTATACCCATCATTCAAAATGGATAATTTTTCACGAGCCTACGGGCCACACTAATGATCGACCGACCAAATGATCATTTATGTAAGCGATAGGTAAAAATTTTAGGTAAAAGTTTTGAAAAATCAAAACATCTTATTAAGATTTTGAAACGGTTAGTTTCGATTTTTCAAAACTATGAACCAAAATTGAATTATCAACATTTTGATTATGAAATTGGAACCGTTTATTTCAATCCAAACCATCGATTTATTATTATTATTTAGTAAAATAATTTTAAAAATAATATATATATATATATATATATATTAAAAAAATTTAAAATATCTGTATAACTATAATAAGCGTAATGGTATTTTTAATAAAATTATAAAAAAAAATCAAACTAAATACCTCTTTAAGAAAAAATTAAAATTTGAAGTCAGGGCTTCCACCAAAACACTTTCAGTCTCATGCCCTTTTCGCCCTCTGCTCTGTCCCCGTGACGGATAAGGGGATAAGACAAAGACACGGAAAAGAGGCACAGCGCCCAGCGAACGAAGAGGAAAGATGGAGGTGTCGCTGATGAGCAGCGCGCGCTGCTCTACCTTCTCGCCCGCTCCCACTAGGAGACCCACAGCCTCCCTCCTCGCCCGCCCCACCTTCCTCTCCTTGCGCTCCTTCTCGTTGTGTCCTCTCCGCCCTCTCACCTCCTCTGTGGACGTCCTCCCCCAGCGGTGCGGCCGTAGGGTAACGGTCATGAGCATGGAGGCGGGCATCGGCGTGATGGGTACTAAGCTCGGGATGATGACATACTTCGAGCCCGACGGAACCGTCGTCCCCGTCACCGTCGTTGGATTCCGCGAGGGCAACATCGTCAGCCAGGTCAAGACCGCGGCCACTGACGGCTACGACGCCGTGCAGGTCGGTTACCGCCGCGTCCGCGACCGCAAGCTCACCAAACCCGAGCTCGGCCACCTGGAGAAGGCCGGCGCCATCCCCATGCGCCACCTCCAGGAGTTCCGCCTCCAGTTCGTCGACGGCTTCGAGCCTGGGCAGAGGCTCATCGTCGAGGATATCTTCAAGGAGGGCGACCTCGTCGACGTCTCCGGCAACTCTATCGGGAAGGGATTCCAAGGTATCCTTCTGCTCCTTTCTCGAAACCCTGTTTGTTCAAGGGTTAGGAAATCGGACCCCAAAATTATAAGCAACTAATCAAGAATGCATAATCTGCCTTTCCCAATTCACCGATGAACACCAACAAATCAACATTTGGAGATCGTTTTGAAGGTAAATCTCACGAACTGCCAGCCTAAACAAGGTGACATTGGACATCTGCATCATGATTTGCTAGACACGGCGGTTGATTGGTGTAGGTTAACAATTGTGCGCACTATGAATGCTGTGGGCTCTTGGTGTTGTGGAGAAGCAACCAAGGAGGATTTATAATCTTACTTGGATCAATCGTTCGGTTTATCACTAAGATGACTGTATTAGACTTCTACTGGATGCTTCACTTTGGCTCCATCAACTGAAACATTAGTTTTTATGCACAACATGAATGTTATGGCCACAAACTTGGTAGTGTGTCATTGTAATGACCTAAATCTTATCTAATTTTAATGCGACAGCATGTAATTTAGAGTGCCCTAGTTCAAATTTAAATGCTACTTTTAAACAGCAGAACGGAATCAAGGAATATGTTCATTCTACTGACCTTTCTCTTGACACCGTCTTCTTAAAATGAAGAATGAGGATGTCCATGTCAATAGTAGTTTAGCATGCTTAAATTTGGAGATGATTTACTAAACCTGCTGTGAGGTATTTCCTCATCTTTGGTCTTAATTACTTGTATTTTTCTGTTTAATGGTCTACAGATCCAAGCTGCTTGCGGCGGTTTGTTAGTATCAACTTATCTGATTCCCTTTTTTCTGTAAATTTTAAGATAGTCATATCATGGCATCTTGTATCCAAATGTATACATTTAATTTGTAAGAGTTTAAACTGTGTTGACCCTGGATTCTATATCTTTTATGCTTTAAATATTTCCTAGCAGAAATTAGATTTTCCTATTTCTCTTGTGTTATTTAATAAACCTTACAAATAGCCATGTTTTAGCTTTATTTATTGAACACAGTACAAGAAATTAGCATATTCGTTGTGGTGAGAATATATACATGGCAATAGGCGTATGAACTGTTAGATTGAAATCTAGTGGTGGATCATGGAAGCTTGATCAAGGTGGGTTCGAGAAGTTTGGTAGGCGAAGGCCCTTAAAAGTTCAAATTATCAATTATCTATTTTTTTCATGAAATAGCTGGAATTTGGCTTGATAGTGGGGATTGACCTGAAACTAATTGACCTCAATCTATTTATGTCTAAATTTAGAAGGATCTAAGCTTCCTCATGGGTAGTGAGTTGATGTAACTCGGATAACTAACGTATAAACTTATACTAGAGCAGCTTCAAGGTTGATTGTTGGGTGCATTTGCACCCTTCGAGAAGCCTAAGGAGCAAAGTACAATTAAGGAGAGGGATGAGAACTGTAATACCGTAAATTTTACAATTGCAGTGTGCTCTTTGCTGTGGAACTCTTGGAGTGCAGAAAGCATCTGAAATCTTAGGGAAGGATCCTTAAAACTAATGTATGAACCTTTAGCATAAGGGTCAAGGGAGGAGGTTAAAGTATAATATTTTAGCAAGTCATAATAGCCAAAGTGTTCGTTGTGCTCAATTTATGCTGTTGGTTTTGTTGTTCTCTTCAGCTTTTAAGAGATGCCATGTTACATGAGTTCTCACCATCTCTTTTAGACAAGAATGATGGTGAATCCCTTCCTGCATTGTTTCTTAAAAAGGATCAACGTTGTATGGATTCAACAGTGACACCATGAGAAAAACTTAATGTGCCATTGTTATGAAAATTATAAATACTGAGCGGACTAGTATGTATATTTGTCTGTCCGACCAATAATTGGTGTCAAATTCAGTGATATCCAAGAGTATGGTATGCCGTTCTGTCACGACCTTAGCTGGAATTGCCTAAGGCGTGAGGCACCCTTGCGGCCAACGACGCGAACTTAGCTTGCGTTGCCTAAGTCGCGAGTCACCCTTGTGGCAAAGACGCGAACTTAGCTTGCATTGCCTAAGTCGCGCTTCGCCCTTGCGATCTTGCTCCGCAAGGATCAACCCACTTTGTAACCTCTCGAAGGTCCCGAAGGACCTGTAAAAGAGAAAGAAGTTAGTTCGAAAGAACGAGCAACGTACAAGTCCCGAAGTCTCGCGAAAAGGGAAGCTTTACAAGCAATTCGTCGAACACCTTGTGTGCACAAGAGAAAAGAGGGAGAGGGAGAAAAACAAGGCTTTCAAGGATGAACGAACAGCTGCAAGCCCACAAACAGCCGCTCACCTGGTCCCGGGCGCAAAACCAAGTTCCCGTAAAGGTCACGTGCGAACTTGCGAAAGAGTGTTCAACGCCCGGTATATAACCGAAGCCCCATCCAGCCATGTGCCACCCGGGGGGTTCCTGGGGTCTGAGATGGCTGACATTTTGGTGAGCGGAGGCAGCTCTCCGCTCACCTCCCGCGGCACGCGAAAACGGAGCTGTTTTGGGCTGTTTTGGGGTTGTTTTGCTCGGTTCGGTGAACGGTCGCTTTGCAACGCTGCAGCTTGTACGAACTTACATATTTACAAGCAAAATGACCCAAAACCATGAGAAAACATGCTGTCAAGCAGCTGTACATGCGGGTGTGAGCGACGAACGGTTCGTTGAACGGAGTTGTTGCGGGTGCGCGACGACCGTTCGTGACAGTTCAGTATTTTAATGCCATACTGATCTAGTAGGTTACTGAAGCTTTTTAAAATCTTGATCAATATTACCTGCTTTGCTTTTTTTTTTGGGTGGTTTTGGTTGCATGACAAAAGTAAGTGATTTTATAGATAAACCAAAAAGGATGGGGTCATAAGTATGAAAAAGAGAAGGAAAAAGCCTAGAAAGTGATATGCTGTTGGGTATTAAACATTATTTCTGAAGCTATCAACACTTTCTGCTAGATGGCTGTTGTACAAAAGACTTTGGAATAGAACTGTCGTGAATTGGAGTAGTTTAATCAAGAGTTCATTCTGTTGGTCTTGCGTGCCTATATACTTCGGACGTTGGAACCATTTACCTGAACCAAAATGATGGGACCATTGGAGGTGTGTCATTAGCTTTTGTCGGAATACTATGTTGCACAGGTTTGACCATAAATGACTTGTCCTACAAACCCTTCTACAAAGTGGGACAAGCATGTAAAGTTAGACCCATTACATTTATCATATGAGTTTTCTCAAATTTCACCTGAACCTGCCATTTGTGATCTAAGATTGTTTGGTTTTGCACTTGAGTTGCAGTCTCTGCTGGCTGTAATGTTCCATGTTAGCATCATATCAGCATGGAGGATAGTGCGATTAAGAACGGTTGTAAAGAGTAAATTGGTGTCGTCTGGCACAATGTGGACCAAATATTTCTATGGTTGATATTTGCTCTGATGTTACACAATGATGTACTCTAATTCTATCATCTACTCTTAGATGTTCTTTCATACTACATGTTTCTCTGTCTTGCATAAATTACTACTCGGAGGACAAACAGATTTTATCTGATTCAATTAGCACATGGATTTATCCTATAGTCCTATCATGCTTCATGAACTTTTAATTGTTCTTCATCATTATGACTTGTATATGCACATTTCAATCTATAAACTGGATAATCTTGTGTGAACTATTTAAATAACTGAAAAATATTATTTTGGTTGAAGTTCTTTCCTAAATGTACCTCAAGAATGCCGCTCCACATCAAGCGGAAGAGGATTGAGGATGGTAGACAGGAAACAACCATATAGATGAAATGTTCTAATGTTCATAGTTAACACACTCAAATATTTCATGCATAATCCAATTTTTACCTGTTTGATTGTAAGGATATGCCACTGGAATATCAAGTCTCAGTCTTCCTTTTCCTTTGCAGGTGGAATCAAAAGACATAATTTCCATCGCGGACTGATGACTCACGGTTCCAAGAGTCACAGAGCCTTGGGTTCGATTGGTGCTGGCACCACTCCTGGGCGTGTCTACAAGGGGAAGAAGATGCCCGGAAGGATGGGAGGAACCAAAACTAAGATCCGAAAGCTGAGGGTTGTCAAAGTAGACAGTGAACTGCGTGTGGTCATGATAAAAGGGGCTGTTCCTGGAAAGCCCGGCAATCTTCTGCGAATAACGCCTGCCAAGATCGTCGGGAAGAACATTCCCAAGAATTAGAGCTCCCATCTTTTAAGGTGATTGATGGTGGTGTCTTTATGTCTCATCTTTTCTGCGGTACGTATCGTTACTTCTTCTTTCATTAGTCTTCAATTCTACTTGCTTCTACTATGCCGTTTCTTTGTGATCATTTGGAATGTTTTTGACTAAACGAAAGAATTCTATTGATTTTGCATTGCATTTACAATTAGAGGCTTTTGTTCTCGTTGGCGGCTTCGTATTACGAGTCTCCTGTTATCGCGTCCGGTACGTGCAGTCGTAGCTACCCAGCACGCGCACGAACCCGGCGAACTCGTGCAGGAGTCGGATCCCGGCCTTGACTCGGGGATCCGACTCGGGCCCCTCCAGGTCCAGGAAGAACATGTAGTCCATGTACGTGGCCTTCTCCACGATGCGGATCGGGTTGGCTCGGTTGGGCCGGTGGTCCACCCGGCTCACCCGCACCCCGCGGCTCTCGAACGCCCACAGCGCCCGGAAGAGGTCTGTCGGCCCCCTCTCCAGGGAGAAGGCCACCGTCGTCTTCTTCCCGTTCCCCTTGCTGCTGCCCAGCGCCAGCTGAAGGTAGCGGTTGACGTTGGCGCCGGGCGGCTGGTCCTGGAAGTTGCGCTCGAGGACCTGCAGCCCGAACTCCCGTGCGGCCATCTTGCTCCCGATAACCGCGGTGTCGCAGATCCCGTTCTCCGCCACCCACTCGGCGGCGGAGGCCGCGTTGGACGCCTCCTCGATCTCCAGGCCGAGGCAGCCGAGGCGCTCCCGGCAGTGGGCGAGGGCCTGAGGGTGGCTGACGACGCGGCGGAGGGCGGACCGGCGGGCGCCGGGTAGGGCGAGGAGGCAGTGGTCGACGGGGAGGATGAGTTCGCCTACGATGCGGACGCCGGGGTGGCGGATAAGAAGGTCGAGATTGCGGTGGATGGGCCCGTCGAGGGAGTTCTCCATGGGGGCGACGGCGCGGTCGGCGGAGCCGTCCTCGAGCGCGGCGAACGCGTTCTCCATGTCAGAGCAGGGGAGGAAGGAAAAACGCCCGGAGTCCTCCGCCGCCGTGGAGGAGTTGAAGGCCGCGGCGGCAGCCTCCTGGCAGTAGGAACCGCGGACGCCTTGGTAGGCGACGCGGAGGGGGCGGCCGGGCGAGCCAGGGTCCGAGAAGGCAGGAGGGCCGTCCCCACGGTTGTACTCGCGGTAGATGCGCTCGAGGTCGGCCACGGCCATCTCGAGGCCGAAGCGGGCCGCGAGCTCCTCGGCGACCTGCAGCGGAGAAGCAACAGCGGGGGCGCCACCCCCCACCCTTCTCCGCTGCTTGTCTAAGCTACTGCTACATACAATTAGGTTGGTACCGGAAAACCTCCTCCTGCTGTTGCTACTGCTACTGCTACTGCAACTACTTGCGCCGCTCTTCTTGCACGGAAGAGAGGCGTAGGTATGAAGGTTTGCCGGCAATCTAAGAGCCATTGTTATCCCTCCACCCAATGGCGTACGAGACTCCTCTTCCTGAGTCCCTGCTTCTGCAACTGCTCTCTCTCTCTCTATATATGGAAGGGGATGAAGAGAGAGAGAAAGAGGTGGTAGGTGGAGAGGAGGGCGATTAACGCGCGTGGCGTGGAACACTGGCGATTTGTGTTCACTTGTTGACTGCGGCAACAGCAACGTGGCTTCCTACTGCGCTTTTAGTGGGTCTTCGCTTTGGCCTTCTCTCTGCCGCACAAGGCGGACCCCCACACGCTGCCACTCCATTAATGGATGTTGCTGTGGGGTTGGGGTCCCGCTCTACCCGGCCTTTCTTTCTCTTTTCGCAGCTGTTGCCGATTAGAAGTCTCCCCACTCCACCGGTCATTGGATATTAATATATGATGGTGAGGTATCGACCGCATGACGATGAGGTGTCAACAATCCTCAGCTTATCACCAAATCACCTTCCATAATTGTTAGTGTAAACAACTTTAAGCCGTGGCCGCGGGATCGACGCGGCTTGGTTCGGGTCCGGATGATAGGGATCTTCCTGGGACGCTCCTCCCGACTACTGAGGTGGTCGATCACAGTGTTCCGATTGGGACGGGGTCGTCGTTTCCCTCGAGAGAAAACCCCCGCCTGCGTCTTTGGTGGACGACCTCCGCCTTCGCACCTGCACAAAGGTCGGGTTGGAGAGCTCGACCCGACCCCTCCGATCAAGTTAGTGGATAGTCCTAGGGGATTTCTCCCTTTTCTTCCCTCTTTTCCTTCGGAGTGCGAGGGTTTTTATAGTGATAATTATCGTTGTCTGATGTGCTGGCCCGCAGGGAGCGGGACCGTACTTCTGGTAGCGTTTGACGTTATCGTTGGCGTGGCGTGAAAGATCGAACCTGAACAAAGCGTTAATGCGCTTTGGTAGGCGTTCTAGTCTACGTTGACCAGGTGCCTCATCAAGTCAACAGAGGTGTAATGCGTCACCTAGTGCAGCTGATGTCACGTGAGTCTTCTCGTAATTATTACCCTCATCAATAATATTTTTTCTCAAGTCGAAGATCCATATGGAGTCGACAAGTTCAACTCGTGCGGGCTCGGTCCGAGTCAACCCATTATAGATGAACTTTCTCTGCAATGGAATCAGTAAGATGAACGGAGACCAGACCGAGTCATCAGATTCCGCCCATCCCATGCATGGGTAATTGGAACGAAGGTACGGCGAAGAGCTGGGCGTTCAACGAAGTGGAATTAATATAAATGGACTGGTCTTTGAACACGTGCATGCAAATGGATGCATCGTTGACTTGGAAGCACGAGGAAGACTATACCAGCATCTTTCTATTATTCAAACTTTGCATTTGTGTTTTTTCCAGTAACACCTTGTTCTAGTCATAATGTAAGGCCAGAATTAAATTAGTTTATAGAACTAAATTTATTATTATTAGTAATTTAAATTTAAATACTTTGAATGTGATTTAAAATTATCAAATTAATAAGTCAATTATCCTATCGAATACAAAGGAAACTTATTATAGTAAAAATTGCTTGGTCGACATATCAATGTCACTCGTGTCGACTCTATATGGAGGACACATTAGCTTCATGTAACTAACCAGTCGACCCATGTGGCCAACACAATTATGGGTTTGGTGCGGGTCGAGTACAAAGTTAGATCTAAACTAACCTCCAACTCAAACAATAAAAAATTATCTTTAAAAAAAACTCAAAATGACTCCATATATACTATATTAAAAATAAAATTTCAAGTTATATCATTTATCACAACAAAGAAAGCGACTTTTAGTTTGCTCTATGAAATTGATTAATATGCAAATCAAATAGAAAAAAAAGATAAATAAATAACATTGTTAATCTTATAAAACTTAAATTGTTAGGAAAAGATTTAACCAAGAAAAAAAAAATTGCTGTTTCTCTTTTTTACATTTCATAGCAGAATTCCAAACATTAATAAAATCTTCACTTTTAGTAGTCAAATTATATGTGCAGCAGTATGTGATCCGGCACGCAAACATGACCTTAAAAGAAATAGCCTCTCATTCAAGCAGTTGGTGTGCAGAGAGAGAGAGAGAGAGTCATTGTTCAGGGTCGGATGAGTAACAAAAAGGCTCTACTAGTTCTATCATGTGCTTTCCTTCCCCAAATGTTGGCTGCAGCAGATGAACTCGAGGAGACAGACGGTGGTGGCGATCTGCACCACCACGGGGTAGGGTTGTTCAGACACTGTACAGCTTCGCTATCTTTACACTTCTGCTCTGATTTGGTCGGCTGACTTCCTCATTTGCTGAGTGCTCTGAGCGAGCTCTCCAGCTGCTCGTGGTCGAGCCCATCGATGTCCTTCACCGTGGAGCCGTTCTTGTACACCTTGAACGCCACCGGCCCATAGCTACCGATCTCCTCCAACGACGGGCTTTGGCTGAGATCCATCTGCAAGCAGGAACATGATACATGAGAAATCCGAAAAGTGAGATGCACTTGTTATCATATTTTTAGATTTATGATCGAAATTAATTTGATCAAAGACTAGATTACTCGAAACACAAAGAAATGAAGTATGAAAAGAAGCTTTTGGACATGGAGGTCTCGATAACGAAAAGATAGAAACCCTCATAGAATTCTTGAGACGATTCATGTGAGATGATATACAAGATGGAAAATTTTGAGGAGTGTCGTGATAGGACTCGAACCGCGAGGAAATTAACAGTGGGATGTTGCTTGGACATTTTCTCCATGAAAGGAATTGTTTGGCTTGGAAGTTCACTAGATTTGTTGAAGACTAATGCAACAGTGATCCCTGCCAAAACACAAATGAAGCAAGGTTTCTCTCATTCTCCACCGAGTCATTGATAGAATAGTGAATGATGACCCTTACCTGGTGCCATGATGAACTGCTTGAGTTGATCTTTGTTAGTGACACGGACGAAGTTGGCACCAACCTTGGTGTCCATACTGCCTTCACCTCTCTGTTTCTTGAGCTGCTGTCGAGCCTCACTCAAGGCCTTGCCCACCTCCTCGTCGCCCGGAAGCTGGTCGATCAGTGCTTCGTAGTCTTGCACTGATGCCTCCCACCGCTCCAACTGGTAGCCGGACATAAAGATTTCAGTCCTATCCTTTTGTTGCGGAACACGCATCGGAGAAGATAAATTACCTTTGCATTACAGTCGGCTCTTCTGAGACGAGCTTTGGTGTAGGAAGGACGCATGTTCAAAGCAGCATTACAGTCTTCGATGGCCTTCTCCCACTGCCCAAGCTTCGACCGGCACGCCGCCCGATTGCAGAGAAGAATCGCGTTTTGGGGGTCATGGTGGAGGCCTTCCCCGTACGCCACACAAGCCTCCCTGAACTTGGAAGCCTTGAAGAGATCATTCCCCGTCAAACGAGCTGAGGCCACAGCTCGAGTCTTCCGGGCCACCGCACCGACCTCTCTGCTGCTCGGCTCGATCTGAGCAGCCTTCTGAGCTACGGCAACAGCATCCTCAAACCTTACAGAGACAAAACCCAAGCATAAACGATCTGCATACTCTTCGATCTGGTAGAAGAGGAGCACAGAGTTTGGTTCTGACCTTCCTGTAGCCAAGTGAATCTGTGCTCTGACTGAGAGCAGATGTGCACTTCTGGAAGCCCCAAAGAACTTTGTAGACGCATCGATGTTGAACTTTGGGGCGCAATTCAATGTCGTTTCTGCCTCCTCCTGCCTGCCGAGCGCCAGGAGGGCCTCTACATGAGCAGCCACGATCTTTGGAACACAACAGACAAGATTTAGTAGCTCGGATAGATATATCAATCGGAAGTGCATCATCTCTGCATGAGTAAGAGAGTGTAACTGAGAGACCTGGGGAGATGAATCGGCACCGGAAGAGACAGCAGAACGAGCTTCTTTCAGCACCGAGTGCCAGTCCCGTAGCTTGCGGGCTTCGTTGCACTTGGAGAGATGGTTTTGGAGGCGATGTACTTGCGCAATGTCCTCAGAGGTCGTCTCATTTCGTGCTAGCTTGAAATGGTGGATTGCCTTCTCAGCTTCTCCCAACCTAAGACGAGTTCATCACAGATCAAAGATCCCAAGTAGGAAGAGCATGATGTCCGAGTTGCAGGTTGCATACCTGAGATACAATGTAGCTAATCGCCGATGCGCCCTGTCATAAGAAGGATCGATGCGTACTGCTTCTCTGCAATCACTGACGGCCTCGAGAAGGTGGCCCATGGCCATGAGGGCAGCAGCCTTGTTGCTCCAGTACGATGCTTTGCCCGGATCGATAAGAATGGCGCGATCGTAGAGCGCGACGGCCTCGGCGTATCTCCCCTTCTTGTACTCCTCGTTGCCCATCTCCTTCAGCTCCTCCGGCTCCAGTCTCTTTGACAGAGCCCGGCACAGCCCCTCGGGCGCCGCGACCTCCACGGCGCTGCTGTTCGGGGCGTGGCCTGCGGGGCCATTGGTGTACCTGGGCCCTTGGTTGCCGTCGGGGATCCCCCCTTTCTCGCTTGCGGTCTTGGGCAGGAAATCGAGCACGTTCCGGTTGGGGGTGACGGCGCCGGGCGCCCGGATGTTGCCAAGGTTGCTGAAGACCATGACGTTGCCGGAGGACGCGCGGACGAGGGTGCTGCTGCCCATGGAGCGCTGGTGATCGTTAATCATGCTGTCGAGCTCGCCCGCAAGGCCGAGATTGCGCGCGCGGCCCGCGTTGCCCGCGGGCGCGCCAGCCGGCCTTCCGGAGGCCTTGAGGTAGCCCGGGGCGACCGCCTTGGGATTCTGCGGAGCCGGCGCGACGGGCAAATGGGACGCGTTCGCGGGCACCAGGAGGGAGGCCTCGTCGGACGCGGCGCGTCGGCGCTTGGAGTCGGACGCCGTCAGCTTGGGGCTCTCGGCGGCCGAGGTGGGGTGCCCGGGGCTCGAGCTCGCGGTCCCGCGGCGGAAGATGTTGTTGTAAAGGACGAGAAGGCCACACCCCGAGACCTTCTTCCCGTCCTCCTCCTCCATACTCTTTGGTGCTTACTCTTCCAACGACCACGACGACAGGGGAAGAAGCAGCAGGCTTGCGCGCAGCAACAAACGGTAATGAAGGCGCAGCTCAGACGTCGCAGGACACGTTCGTCGGAATCTTGGACTCCATGAACAGACTAGAGAAAGACCGGACAAAGAGACACCATGTAGCCTCAGCCTGTCCCATTCTGCAGAAGGCGAGGGGGAGGGAGAAGAACAACGTACGGAACAAGGGAAACAGGTGTTACATTGACAGGGCAAGGGAAGAGATCCGTTCTTTCCCTTCCCTCGGATTCTGACTAGCTTGTGGGAGGAGAAAGAAGACGAAGGAGAAGAAGTAAAGGGAAAGAAAGCAGCGGAGGAGGAGGACAAGTTTGAGGAAAAGGGGTGGTATTTTGGCTTGTGGGCGAGCGGAGTAAGCGGAGGCGGGAGAGATATGGATCTCAAGAATGGAAGGAAGACAGGGTGGGCGGAAGCAGAAGGCAGCGCTACGTTTGCACACCACACCCCATGGCTACGCTTAAACAATGTAGCAGGCGAGCGTGCGTGTAATTTCATCAAATAGGTAGTTGGAAACGTCCTCCTGACCCATATAATATAAATAAGAGCTAATTACATATGGATCTCATTAAGCACGTAATTTCTATACTTAAAAATTTTATATTAAAATTTTTATAATTCAAAAAATAAAATAAATAACTCTATTTATCCTAACGCTATAAACAAATGACATTAGGATCGATATAAAAATAATAGATAAAAATAATAATTTTAATATTTTTATTTTTAATAATTTTATCAATAAAAAAATAATTTTAAAATTTCATATGTTAAAAATAGATAAAATATTAAAATTATTTTTTTGTTCATCATTTTCTACCGATTTAAATCATGATATCACGTGTTATGTTTTTCATCAATACAACTGATATTGTTAGAATAAATAAAATTATTTGTTTCACTTTCAAAACTATAAAAATCTTAATATAAATTTTTTAAATACAAAGAGCATGATACTAATAGAATCTAAATACAAAAGATAATATATAATTAACCTTATAAATAATGGGCCTAAAGGCAAATGACCCACTTGCAAATCGACCATGACTTCGGGACGATCTATGCCGCTAGTTTAGCCATGAATCGAAGGACTCGCAAACTCGTTTCGCTAACCAAAGTCATATGCTCTAATGTAACATATCTCACCATGGATCCATAAATGAGTGAAAAGGAATATGATTATATAAAAGATTAGCAATTAACTTGAACTTAAATATCATGGATCACATAAATTCAAGCATATAACCATCATGCTGGTTCCCGACACCAATTGCCATTTATATACACATCAAGAGTAGCTTCATCATGTGAGTGTTTTGAGTTTTTTGGGCCTAAGAAGAGAGTCATCGTCTTCCTACTGCAAAAATCTACATATTCTAATCATTCAAACTCTAAAGGATGACAGATAATTTTAACACGAGGTTTAGCTTCAGAAGAGAAGCTTCGACTGCACTACATTTGATTCTATGATCTAAGACACAAAGCTATATTAACAGTCTAAAAGCAGGTACGTCAATCTGAACCATCGCAAGATACATCCTCAGAATTATGGTAGACCAAGGTAAGCAGGTCGTCGACAGTGTACCCTAGATGTGAGGATGCAAGCATAGAAGCACCAACAAGGACAGCCAAGCCGAGGCCGCTCCAAATCCATCTTCGTTGCCGTCTTCTTCTTACACGATTTTGGCGAGCCAACTCTGTGAACACATCGTAAACAGTCAATCATGCATGATCTTGGATGCAATATCTTTTGATCAAACACATGAGATGTCGTAGAACCATGATGAAAAAAAGAGTTCCTACTACCATAATAGAAAAACAAAAGGGTTAGAAGACTGATGTGAATGATTTTATACAAAACACGGCATCGAAAAAAGAGGGAAAAAAAATAAACAAACTAAAGTTAGGTTTTATGTGATTTCTCTTCTAAAATTATTGATGCACTAGTATGTTGAAGAAAAACAAAGAACAGTTTAGCTGTCTACATAAAGAATTCAAATGTAAATGAAATAATGCAAAAGGACTTACTGATGATTTCCTGATTCCTCAGTGACATCTCACGGTTCACAGCCTCATAATAGTGAATTCGTTCTCGCAGCCGAGATATCTCATGGTTCTTCATATCAACAACTGCCTGTGCAGCTGCTTCAGTTTCAGCCCGGGCCAAACCCCTTTCAACAGCTTCAGAAACATATCTTGTAACTAGAATCTCCTGGCAGAGTTCTGCAGGATCTATCTCAAGCTGAAATCCTCCAGCTTGCTGGCTTACAGGATATGTAACTCCAATTTGAGACAGACTCTCTGCTAATCTCCCCCACTGGGTCTGCATATGGAGAAGGGCCATCTCAGTTGTCTTTCGTCTCTCAATCTCTTCAATAAGGTCGACCCGTAAAGTGCATAGTTCCTTTTCATATTTTATACTCGAGGACAGAGATGACTGTGAAGCAGAACCATCTGAGATGAAATCTGCAAAACCATAGCAGTCAGATTCAAAATGTTTAATTTGAGAAACTTGGTAGCCCAAATTAAGTAAAAGGACATCAATTTACAGTTTATAATTCAGATCAAACATATCTAATCTCCAGATATCAATTAGGGACTGCTGTCAGTTCTGATGATTTAACAACATAAAGATCTAATACACTTAAAAGACCTGAGTTTGCAACTTCAATTTGTTAGAAATCTGAATATATTTTGCATCAAAATTGTGCATAAACTAAGAATCTTTTTTAAAAAAAAGAGAGAGAAAAACAAGGATGGAGGAGGGTTGGAAATAATGCTCTATGTTCCTCTTTTCCAGAACAGACCAAAATGCATCTTTTTCCTCTTCATTTTTCTATATCTATATCTCATCCTACAACCTGATGCCAGAAAAAACTGCCAAACCTGCTTCTTTAAGCTGAGGTCTTAACCAAAATGTGAACACTTTCAAGAACCACTTTGATCCTTAGGTTGAATCAATCAAGTAATTTTTTCTATATATGGGTCTCATGATCAAGCCAATTAGCTCACATTGAGCTTTTTTCTTTGCTCCAGTCAATAAAAAAAAGATGTACTAAAAACAAGTTCGGTTGCCCATACATAAATGATTTTTCATAAAAAAATATCTTCTAATATTTATTCTGTAGGAAATATTTTGCTTTTTTTTAGATTGTCATCGCAGATTATATTTTCGTTTTTGGGGCTTAAAAAAACTGTAGGAAGTTATTGAAAACCTTCTTATCATTAATTTTTAAAACATCATCTAGAGACAAAACACTTTTGAAAACACCAAATTGTTAAAGAAAGAGTACTAACAATTTCCTTTTTGTAAAATCATTTATCTTGTCCATAGTTAATATACAAAAGGATGAAGGCTTTACTGATTGTTTCAACATTTCTCTTTCCTTAATGCACCTCTATCTCTTGTAATGGCACTTCCTTTTTGTGTTCTTGATCAATAGACCAGACGACCACTAAAAAACAAAAATCTTATTAGCCAAATACACCTCTATGTGGCCAAGGCCCTTGAAATAAAGACTCCAATCCAACACAAACATATAGGATCTAGAGTTCAAAGCAATGCCCACATATTACTTTATTAAGAATAAACAAGGGAACACTAACAGCTTTCCACATAAACCCATGAACATATGCCTTGGCACTTCCTATGCTCAGATTTATAATGCAAATATGCCTTACTAGCTTATTAAATAGCTATCAAGTTAAATCCAGCTAATCGAACCACAAACCATGTAAGCATATCTGATTGAAGGCGGTATTTAAAACAGTAACATAATTCATGAAATCTGTAGTTGTAAACTTAACATACACTTTACTGGAAAAGAAACTAAATAGGGGGAACTTTCACAGATTCACTTGTAGCAGGCATCTACCACCACAATAAGCACTTCTAGAATAACGAGGATGTCAGGACCAACTGAAACCAAGAATGCTCGAGCAAGAAATTTATTGTGAACAACCGCTATGACAACGAACATATCAATCAAGCTAAAAGCGAGGCATCATCAGAGAAGAACACCATTTCATCATCTCAAGACATATCAAGTGTATAAAAGAAAGACGCGCAAAAAAGATATAGATTTTGGGTACGAGAGAAGATAATACCTTCAATGGCATCATAGAATTCGGTATGGTTAGGTGTGCGGCTCCCAAATCCTGCGGAGCTTTCGCCACTGCAGCAGCTCGTAACGCTCCTTGTCTCACGAGGGCTCCAGAAACCATCTTCATCGTCATCTTCACCAACGTCCCTGTCCAGGACTTCCCTTTCCAGTCCATTTGTTCCCTTCTCCTCCCCTCTGCAAGAGGCATCCAAGCGGCCGCTCTCCTCGTTGCCTTTACGTCTGTCCATCGGAAGCTTCCCTGCAGCCAAGCAAAACTCAACTCCCCGATGAGCATCACGCTTCCGCTGAAACCGGAAGCCACCACAACCTGAAGAGACGGGCCAGGCGCCGTTGTTGTTGCTGCTCAGGCTACAAATATTTCCGTTAAGGACACGAGGGAAGGCGGAGGGGGAGGAGGAGTCGCGAGAGGGTGGGAAGGAATTAGGGAAAGCGAGCTCCTGGGAGAAAAGAAAGAGTTGCTGACGAGCCGAGAGGTACTTCTTGCTGTTGTCGCCATCCTCGGCTTGGAGATCTCGGTCGGAGGCAGAGAAGGCGACGGCGGATTGACCCCCGTTTGGCTCCAACAGCCGCTCCAATGCCATCGCCGCCATGCTGGGCATCCAAACGAACCGGCAGCTACTAACTCGCTCACCAGATCGAGATTGGAGAACACGCTAAGGAGGACGAGCAGGAGGAGGTAGGCTCAGTAGTATTTGATCTCTTCTTCGTCTTGAATCTTCATGATTGCCCACGTTTTCTTGGGAAGGAAGGCAGAGACTTTTGCCGTGCAGGGGCCACTACTAAGCAGCAGAGACCGATCCACGAGCGTCAACGGCGCCGCGCGCGAGCCAGCCGGTACCGTTGAACTGGGAAGAAGGAGAACAAGGGAGGCGCGGCCTGGGTCGGTGTGGTGGAGTCGGCCGCCGGTTGCCCTCCGACATTTGAGGCGGGATGGGTTTGATGGCCTCGGGAAAGTTGCCCCTTTTTGGGGGGTTTCGGTCATTCAAATCAAACGGGCGGAAAGAAACCCTAATTGGCGGGTTCGAAGCGGGATTTCACTTAAGTACAGGCCAAAGAAGATCCGGAATCCGTGAAGGAGTCGGTGGGCCCACCGGGTCCATCACATACCCGCCTCAACCGCTCGCGCTCTCTCTCTCTTTCTCTCTCTCTCTCTCTCGCTGTTGTTGTTCTCCATGTTGGGCTCGGTGATGATGGAGAAGCCCAACACATGGGAGTATGCGGGGTTACGCTTCGTCATGCGTCCCCAACTGCCCTCACTCACCCTGGGGAAAGCCACGGGCTCTAAACCGTGGGCACAAGAAGGTTCATCTACGTAAGTGAGCAGGCCGAATTGCGTTGACTCAGAGAATGGTTGACAAAATTAATAGTCTATGACAATAAATATCAAGATATTAATTTGACTGAACACAGCATGCTGCCGTATATGGTGACGTATGAAAGGGACGGTGACATGGTTGACGTGCATTCATCAGGACTCGAGCGGTTTGGGCGATCAATTGCTTGAAACAGATGGCCGGGCTCGGCTCAGCAAGTCAAATCCGGCACACACGTACTATTCATCACATGATCACCACTGCATGCTTAAATCCCGAACAGTAATTGATTTGGGAATTATGACGTGTGGATGTTTAATTGCAGTTTTTATCTTCATCTTCACATGGTATACATGTCACCCTTGAATGATTGCCATATTATTATTATCTTTGTCAACCTGGCTGACATCTTAACCTCCGTCCAGACGAAGTCTCATCTTAACTCATATGGATGCTATAGTAGTCTCTTTTTTTTAACAATATCTTTTCAAGGAAGGAGTTTTAATAGTATTTTGATTTTTTTTTAATGTTCTACATGATTAGAATGGTAAAATGAATCACTTTTATGCTCTCGAGGTTTATTTCGGTCAGGAATTCAGATCTCTTACATAGTTTAGGGTCGAGATTTCAGATCTCTTATATAGTTTAATGCCGAGTTAGACCATAATTGTATTAGATTTTGTTATTTCACAAATCAGTTGGAGCATATTAATTCCATGTTATAAGGTACAATTAACCAACAACATATTGCCATAATGAGTGGAGGAATAACTGACCTTGGAAAAAAAAGGAAACCCAAGTTACGAACAACCATATTACCTGATTTGGTAGCGTTTATGTTAGATGTTGACGTAGTCAACACTTGTCGAAACTGATGATGTCGTTGAACGACTTCCTTATCATAGACCACTTCTTCATGATGGTTATAATCTATCAAAATTTTTACCAAGCAGGCTAACAAATTCACTTGCTCATTCCATAAATCCACACGTAAGAGAACTTTCAGCAACCTTCTTAGAAGTAACAAGAGTTTGTCCACTTGATTGGTTTATTTGCTAGTGGTTCGCCAATCCGAAAACCAGCGGATAGAAATTAAGTTGGGTTTTCTGAATTCAAGGATTAGCTATTTAAAACTGATATAGTAGATTTTATGGGAATTTAAGGAGATAAAAGAAGATGCCAGAAAGATTACCTCAACCAATCGTACAGCAAGTCAGGATCAGTGGTGGGGGTGTTGCTTACAACATTTGAGAGCTTCTCTTGGATGTGTCTCGCTATCGGTACGAGGTAACGAAAACATTGTTCAGCCTCTGTGATATACAATACAGATGATTGTCAGCTCGGAAAAGAGAGAAGTGGCGGAGTCACCTATGGCGCCAAACTCGCACAAGGTAGATCATGCAATGGATGGCCCTTCTTGTTCCTTTCCATTATCCGCCTGGCCAAGGAGACCTGCTTGCCTACGACAAAGACGTAGGCCTTGCCTTTGCCACCGGCACCACGAGCTGTCCTCCCGACACGGCGGACATACTCGCTAGGATCACGAGGGAAGTCGAAGAGTACCACATGGTCCACACCTGCAAAGTCTATGCCTCGTGATGCCCTGTCGAAAGATCATCAAATACCAGTTAGGAAGAAAAGACTATTTTTTCTTCTTCTTTTCCAACAGAAGCATTAGAAGAACAGAAAAAACAAATATAAGTAGAAGGGTAGAAAGCATGACGAAAAGAATTGTAACATTAATTTTGATCTGAGACACAGTAGCAGATAACCAAGGATTACAATATATCATTAATTAATGTGCATGGTTAAAAAAGAACTATGCTATTATACCTACCTCAGCATGCAATATTAGTTTATCAGTCTATGCCTTTCGCTGCAATTGGTTATTTCAGCACAATCAAAGAATGATAACTCGAATGAGATATGGTAAAAAGTTCATTAGTGCAGCAGCCATGAAACTATATTACTTAAAAGAGTAAAGGACATGTGAAAAAAGTTAACCATCTAAACTGCTATCTGAACACCAGCATTGTAGCTTATTGAGCAACTCTCTCATGTTTCATAAGTGTATTTCCTGTGCTACGGCAGCATGGAATGGCAAGACTTGGATTTGTGATCCTTTTATAACTCAGATGTGTTTTTATAACTTGTTTTCTAATTCAAGCTACATAGAAAAAGTTGAACTAATGAATACAATATTTGCCACATTTCCATTACCTATCAGTGCAGATCAGAAACTTTGAATCTTTTGAACGTGAGTTGAGAAACTCTCTCATGTTTGATAAGCGTATTTCCTGTGCTATGGCAGCATGGAATGGCAAGACTTGGATTTGTGATCCTTTCCTATCAAAGCGATTCAATACATTCTCCACCATTCTGCAGGTTTCAATCTGTGGAACAAAACAAGTTACTGCTTATCATGAAAAGGAGATGCCCGGTTGGTTTCAATCTGCAAAGCTCGAGGAATAATTGCCTAATATTATAAATGAAGATGCCAACTTGAAGTATGAAGGGCTCCTACGCTAAGATGCATTCTTTTTAAATGGATCTTTAAATTTGCCAAAGTAAGAAAAACAATACTACATCCAGTCAGCATGAAAATAATGATCTCCTACACGTACATTCATTACTCATTTTGAATTATGTTTATAATTTCCATGTTTCTAATTAGTCAAAACATAAATTTAGAAATTCAATGTTACCTTATTGCAGAAAACAATAGTTTTAGGAACTGGCAGTTCTAAAAGCTGCAGAAGAGCAGATTTCTTATTTTGAAAAGCAGTATCTGGATTCTTCTCCTCCCCTTCAGCACCACTGCAGTCAACAAGAACCTGCAAGTGAATAATGTTAGTCATTAAAAGTTCCAAATCAAGTTAATTGCTACAGGAAATGGCCCCCATTCATCTAATTGAAGAACAAAGTGATAAGATATTTACAAAGTCAATAAGAACATGTTTCATATAAAGAAATTAATGGTATCTGAAAATTCTGCAGAGAAGCTTTCAGAATATTCACTAACCAAATCAGGATCACAAACATCACAATTCAGTTTCTCTTCCAATTATATAAAAATGGAAATATCTAAAGAATATATATGAAATTTGAAGACATCTGATTTTAGTTCTGTCATCAAGTGGGGAAGGTGATGATGATTATTTCTTTTGTCAAAAAAGCAGCCAAAACTCAGATTTTGTTAACCACCAACTAGCCTCTTATGTTTTCTGCAAACATATCTTTGCCTAACCTTGGCTATAAATTTGTCATTGAATCAGGAGGGTTGATGTCAATTGCCAGTTGGCCTAAAATTCCTGTCCACAATTCCAAGTAACCTGGGGCTTGAGTTGTTCAACCACTAGTGTTATACAAATGGACAAAGTACAAGAATGATAATTATGATGAAATATTTTTCGGGGTTGCCGACGGTTGGTCTGGCAAGTGATATTAAATATTTCATTAAAATTAAAATTGGGAGCAGTCACGAAGTAGGAGAAAACAATTTTGTATTTCTACTTTGATAAATTGAAGGTGAATGTGATTTTTTGTGTATATAAACACACAATCTACAATTAAAAATATCAAGTATTCCACAATCATTCATTCAGTTGCCAGAACCAATTATCGGCCATAATTACAGCTTGGCTACACCTAAAGACTGATTTTACATCCCATTTGTTAAGTAGCCAGAATCAATGATTTTACACGTCACTTCAAGGTAGAAACAAGCAGATAATGGAAGACTAACCTCTTCGAGACCGGAGCTTGTACGGTGCATGCCAGGTCCCATGATTACTTCAGAGTCCGGAAATATTTCAACCACTTTATTATAGATATCAACTGGAAGAGTTGCAGTAACAAAAAGATATTGTGCCGACACTGGTGCAGAACTGATGAAGCTCTCAAGAACATGTTCAAATCCGTCATCTCTGAATAGGATGTCCACTTCATCAAGGACAACACTGCATGTATTAAAGAGATTAGTTCATAGGTGTTTAAACAAGCTCTATTCTTTTTTTTACATTGCAACCTCACAAGAAACAACTTTACTTTTGTGTGCTTGATACTGTCTTAGAAAACTCCCGAGAACATACTGTGACTTAAAAACTTTTGCTATTTCTTTTAGAACTTTTAGTTCAAAACAGATTGTTGTTTATGGAAGCTACATTAACCTTTCAGCAAAGGTACATTAAGAACCATGCCAGTTCAGATCTGTACAAAAGAACATTTCTGCAGTCACATAAAGCAAACCAAAAGAATTCCAATCAAAATTAAATTTAACCGTGATGCTTTGATATAGCAATAACTGAAAAATGCAAACACGGATTACCATCTAAGGTTCGTTAGTTGCAGAAAGCCTTCTTGTAGCAGATACATATAACGGCCAGGTGTTGCAATGAGTACATCGGATTCTTCATTAAGATTGTCTAGCTGAGTTTTCTGTCGAAAGCCGCCTGTTGCAACCATAGATCTGAATGGGACACCATATTTTGCTATTGACCGGCAATTACTAAGAACCTGCAAATATAAAAGGTTCAGGCAAAGTCAAACGCTAACATCAGAAATAGAAGTTCCATGTCATTCACAAACACTTGAGTGAAATTCTAAATTTTATTTCAGCAGTTCCATCAATATGCATCACATGCACTGCATTCATATATATCAAATTCATGCTACTCCATCCGACACAATACCATCGGCAACACCCATTTCTACTTTGAATATGCAAAAGCAAATCCAACTCACTAAGCAATGATCAACATGGCGAAAGAAAAGGAACAAACTATTGAACAATAACAAGAAAGCCAATTATTAAGTGCATGTGAAAAGGCAGCCAATGACAGAAAATGAGAAAAAGCAAAAGAAGAAAAATCACTACGATTCCCAGAAAAGCCAACTCCAAATCATCCACTTCTTCTTTGCTGTGTAAATTTCAAAAACAATTCGAGTTTTTTAGGCAACCATTGTATTGGAGGAAGGACAAAGGAAAAGCAATCCACAATCAAAATGGGAGTCCAAATCAAGCATGCAATCACAGAGGAGAAGAAAACTAAGACATGAAAGTATAAAAAAAAGGACCAAAGGGACAAATTGTCAAAATCAAAACTACAGAGTCACAGACCATAACAACAAAGGGACAAATTGTCGGTTTCCATTTCAATGTAGGCCCTGTGGACTTCTCATTTAACAATTTTTGTGAGTTTGGCGATTTTAATTTATATTGATTTCATTACCTACGTCAAAAAGAGTTTAGAGAACATAAAAGTGATTGGCACAGAGTTATACATGATCGGAGTTATTCCCTTGCTGTACAGAGTTATTTATCTGGCCATATCCCAAGAGCATGCAAATAGATGATCATGCATGTCTATGACCAATAATTGGTTTCTAAATTTATTTGTGCTTTTAAGACTAAACAAAACACAATAAATTTCTTTCTAACTCATGCTCAAATAATACAGCCAGATTGTTCAATGATGTTGTTGTGTTTGGTAGCTTATGATACTCTTGTAAAGGCATTCATCTGTGTTTGTCTTAAATATGTCAATAGTCACTTATTTGGTTTCTCAAAGTGCTAATTATCACTAGATATTACACCTATTAGCAATATTGACCAGATATTATGCCAAGATTCTATATTCACTGTTGATTAATTAGTTGCACCAAACTAGCTAGTTTTGACAAGACAATCAAAACTGAACGGTATAGATCAACTTCAACTATTGGTGCCTCAGAAAGATGAAACACAGAGAGAAAAAGTTGGTGATGGTGACACCAAATACCAACCTGTGAAGCCAATTCAGCAGTAGGCACCAATATTATCACTCTTGGGCTCCTTGATGATGCTTTACCAAGACCTAGTATCTCTTCCTGTCTTAAGCATTGTATAGTTGGAGCAAGATAAGCCAATGTCTTACCAGATCCACTCTGATCAGCAACAATACAAGTCTTTCCTTCTATAATAGGTCCATATGCCATTGCCTGCAGTATTCAAAAACTACATAAACGTACTGCTTGAGTTTTCACAAGTCATTTTATTCCCAAATCAAACCAGTGATCAATTTGGATAATTTCATTGACATAATTGTGAACAGATTCAGAAGCAAGCCAAGGATCCAATATGAGAATTTCGCTGAACAGATAATTTATATAATATTTGCATAAGAGGAAACCCATAAAATTTTCTTTAATCGAATTTACTAGATTTGACAGTATCATCATTTTCTGAGATCATAGAAACTAAGCAAACTTATAAGGGGTTCATCCTATCAACCATGATCAGAGGTTATCATATAGTGTGAGACTTCCGGTATAGATCGAAAAAAAAAAAAAAAGCAAAGCAAATATTCTCAGCAGAAACTAAGAAACACCTGAATATGAGATGGGCGAAGGAACGTCAGTCCCCTCAAAGCACCAACCATGTCATCAGTGCAACCAACATCTTTGAAAGATTTCCTGCTAAAAAATCCAGCATTAGTAGCCATTTTCTTGTGCTGCTTGGACCGGACAGCTGTACCAGCCCGATTAGAAGCAGCACCTCCCCATCCCCTGAAGGAAGCATTCCTTGGAACAGATCTGTCTAGAAATGAAGCATAATCATCTTCTCTAGAATTCAAGCGCAAAGAATTTGTGGCTTCAGTCTCTTCATTCACTGCTGAATTGTCCTTCAAATCTGAATCCTTCAGACCCTGTGCTCTGCCACAACCAAATGAATCTGTTCGATTGGTATCACTTGAAGGTGAATCTCCAACAAACGTGACACTTCCAATTTTAGAGTCATCCATATAATTTTTGGAGGTTTTCTTTATCAAGGACTTCACCTTCTGTGCCTTCAGCCTTCCGAAACTTCTACGAGATCCACCAGCAGGCGCAACTTTCTTATTGCCGGTTTCATCAATAGGCATTGTCACATCAACTCCTGTGGTATAAAAAACCTCTGCAACCTTAGGAGACGATTGACAAGAAAGAATCAGGAATAAAACAACTCATAGTATGAAGACCAGCTCTTACTGAAGAAGCAGCAACCATCAACCTATCCTCACCAATCATGACCAGTTCAACAATGTGTATGTCTCAACGAAATAATTTTGTAGTTTCCAATGCAAAATCAAGAAAAGGAAAAATAAAATCGCATGTCGGGTTTTTGACCAACTCATTACGCGTTCTTTAGAACGTGAAGTAGGGTTTCTGCCTCATGAATGGAATTGTAAACGACGAAGGTTACAAGCGGGGGAGAGGACAAGGATTGCTCACCTTCCTGTCGACCGTCGGCGGTAGGGGGTTTCCAAGAGAGGACCTCCGCGGAGGGGATGGGGGTGTCGGCATCGTCGTTGTCATCGGACCCTCCCCAGACGATGAACTTCTCCCCAGTCTCTCTGTCGACCAGGCGGTAAGCGCCGGCCGTCTCCATGGGGATACGCTCGTAGCCGTGGCGGCCGGACGCTGCAGCCACCACCGGCGACTCATCCCTCTCCCCTCGAGCGGCGCGTTCGAAGGAGCAGCCACATCGGCGGCGAAGGGCGAAGAGGCGCCGAGTCGGAGAAAGCAGAGGAGGAAGTAAAGGGCTTTGGAGAGAGTAGGAGAAGAGGAGGTCCTTCTGAAGAAGGGGAGGAGGAGGAGCGCTGCTCGCCAGCATTTTGCTCTCACGTCACTCTATCGAGAGAGAGCGAGCGAGGACGAGGCGAGGGAACGACGAAAACCCTCAGCTACCCCGCGAGTCGGGATAAGGATTCCTCGCAATAAAAAATCTACATAATTAATTAATTAATTTGTAATTTCTATTCTGCCCTCTTCCTTTTTTTTTTTACCACTTCAAAATCATATTTGAATTAAAAATCAAATAACAATGATGATTTTTTTATGATAAATTAATTATATAATGTTGAAAGGAAAGCGTTGCGGACTTGACTTCTTGCAAATGCAGAGAACGATGCAGATAGAAATGCTCTATCGATGTCGCTCAACAATTACATCGATTATGACACAGATGTAAAACGATGAAATGATCGTTCGCTATTTATATCGGTGTCGATGAAAATACATAGCATCGTATGGTATTTGCATTGATATCAAAGTAGATGGAGAGTAGTGTGACCTTGTCCTTCTTTCCCCTTTTATCAACATACGTAAGAAGGGAGGGAGATAATGAGTGATGCAAAACAATACGAGAATGCCGAGTATCACTCATCCTTCTTCCCTCTTGCACGTGCTAAGCGACAAATGGAGAAAAAATGATAAGGGTCACATCGCTTTATATATACGATGGCATCGACATAGATACCAAGCATTGATGCTGATGTCGAACTGTTTTTTCATCGTTTTGTATCTGTGTTTTTTGCCAACATAGTTATCAAGCAGCTTCAATGCAAATGTAGAGCGTCATCGTCGACATCTTCATCTTCTTTTGCATCATCTCTTGTCATCATTTTTTCTCCTCATTCTCCTCCTCCTCTCTTACAAGAAGCCACATAAGTATCCGGTGTTCTCGTTGATCACTACGTCATTTTCGTCGACCACAACTACAAGAATCACCTATTCTCATCAGGACTCGGGCGGTTTGGGCGATCAATTGCTTGAAACAGATGGCCGGGCTCGGTTCAGCCCATCAACTCGGCGACCGGTCTGGTTCGAAAATGTCGAACCACCACATCAAATCCGCGTCAAGAATGCAGGCATAAAGCCATTTTGGGCCGGTTCGGTCCATGGCAAATCCTGCCCGACACAAACGGAGATATGCGCAGGTAGTTTTTCTTTATTTTCCCGCATAAAGAAACAAATAAACCGGTATTTAAGTGCTGATATGAAAAAACATATTTCAAGTCAGCATCTCGTCATTCTCTACGTGCTATAAGAGACTCGGCTCCATACCATAAGAGTAAAAGGCCAAGACTCTCGTCCTAGATCACCAATATATGCTTAGATCACGATCACTATTTGATTTAGGAATTATGACATGTGGATGGCTACTCGCATCTTTCAAGTTAGATAATAAGAGATCGTGATTATGATAATTAGATCCATTCATCACCATAAAAAGATATTTTCGATATGTCTCCAGATAAGATTTCTTCAACTGTATAAGGAAATCTCGTTATTCTGTCGAAGGAAATCTATAGCCAAAATCTAACGAGGGTTTCTTTTTGCGACGACAAAGTTCATTGCGTACACTTCTGTAACAAGGAAATGTTTTGTGAGGTTGTGGTACAAGTGAAGAGAGCAGAGCATGATGCTGACATGTATCATCCTCTTCTACCTGCGTACACTGATGCTGTTCCTCATTACACTATCGTCAACACTCCGTGCTCATCGCATACTCCACTATGTATGGACGAAAAGGCTGAACTAACAAGCCGGCAATAGAGATCGACAAGCATGAAACCATAGGTGCGCTTCCCTCTCCAACGCCAAAGGGAAGCCGCCTGATGTGGTATGGTATTATTGACCACGACTTCCAGTCTACCTGCCTTTTCCTTTGTCGTGGAGGGAAGACTCCGGCGTGGCAAAGGCCAGCGGTGTGTCGGGCACATCGTGCACCACCGCTACCTCCTCCACCAGCGTGGACGTGTCCCCCTTGGGATCGTACCTCTGGATCACAACCACCGACGCTGTGGTCGAGAACTCTGAGGCGGCCAGGTAGCTCCCCACGGGTCCCAGCTCCGGGCAGTCGCTCTTCTCGACCAGGGCGACCGCCGGCGGCGAGCGGCCCACGATGAAGATGTTGCACCGGCCTAAGTTCTTGATGGCCGCTATGATTCCCGCCTTGTCCGAAGACGATGTCTCCTCGTACTTGACCGACCCATCGGGTGCCGACGAGGATGGCAAATTGGCCCTGAAGTTGGAGATGCAGGCCTCATCTTTGGCAAGCTCATCCTGGTCCACTGTAGCGGCCGGGAGGAAGCGGAGAACCATGAGGGAAACGCCCGGGTGCTCCGCCATGCGCGTGCCGTAGGCTAGGACCTCGCGGTCGTCGGGGCCGCCGAAGAAGAGGACCGCGACTGTGTAGGATACCTCGTTGGAGGTGATCTTAGTGGTTCCGCCGAGGCCGCGGTCCACGAGAATGGCCACGGAGCAGGGTGCGTGGCGGAGGACGCGCTGGTTGACGAGATGGTATGCGTGGCCTATGGATTCGAAGGTGCCGTCGATCTGCTGCAGTTTGTGGAAGGGGAGGAGGATGAGGGCGGCGCGCTTCTGCTGAGCGCTGGTGACGATGTCCTCGTGGATGGTGTCGAGGTCGGATATGGCTGTCATGGGGCGTACGGTGACGGCGCTGAGCTGCCGGTACGCTTCGAAGGCCACGACCATCTGATCGGCGTTGCCCCCCTTGTTCCAGAAGGGTAGGCCGTTGCGGCGGGCCTTGTGGACCATGGAGATGGCTGACGACCGCTCCGAGAGCTCCATTAGGTGCATGGCATACACGGTAAGGCGGCGACGGCGGGTGCCGCGGGATGACTCGATAACGTTGACCATGGTGGGGATATTGCGGCTGCCGTGGAAGCAGGCAAGGACGCGGAGCTCGCTGTCCATATCTGACCTCTCCACCGTCCGGTGCTTGTAGGGCGCTGCTCGCCGGGCAGGCTTGTAGATGCCCATGACGATGGGAGTGGTAATGAAGGTGGTGAACAAAGCCATCAGCACCATGATGGCGAACGTCTCGTCGTTGAGCACCTGTTCGATATAATGTCGGCATAAGTCATACTAATAGGACGGGGGGAAAGGTGTATACATTGTGAATAGAGGAATACGTATCAGACCTTGCGGTCCTTGCCGATGTTGAGGACGATGAGCTCGACGAGTCCCTTGGTGTTCATGAGGAAGCCGAGGGTGACGGCCTCGCGTATGGGGACCTTGGCGACGACAGACGCGATGATGGTGCCGACGATCTTGCCGACGCAGGCGTTGGTGATGACGAGGACAAGGAGGCCCCATGAGCGGCCGCCTTTGATGGTGGCGACGTTAGTCTTGAGGCCGCTGGAGACGAAGTAGAGCGGGAGGAAGAGGCCGGACACCAGGTCCTCCACCTTCTCGATGAGCACCCCCGCGAAGGGCCCATCCTTGGGCACGGCGATGCCCACCACAAAGGCGCCGAAAAGGGCGTGGATGCCGATAGCATCGGTGGTGAATCCTGCGGCGAGAACGAGAGTGAGGGTGGCGCAGATGTAGGACTCCTTGACGGGCTCGCCCTCCGGGGAGCGGCGGGCCATCCAGGCGAGCACGGGGCGGAGGAAGACGGCGACGCAGGTGACAAAGGCGATGCCAGTGAGTAGGACCCAGAGGGAGACGATCGGGGAGCCGTTGCCGGAGAGGGCGATGGCGAGGGCGAGGAGGATCCAGGCGGCGACGTCGTTGACGGCGGCGGCGGACATGGCCATGCGGCCAAGGTCGGTGGTGAGGAGCTTGAGCTCGGCGAGGATACGGGCGAGGACAGGGAAGGCGGTGATAGATAGGGCAACACCCATGAAGACGAGGAAGGGGCCCTGGCGGGTGCCCTTGACGATGGTGGAGCGGAGGACGACAGAGGTCCCGACACCGAGGACGAAGGGGAGGGAGATGCCGGCGAGGGCGATGGCCAGGGCGCCCTTGCCGGTGCGGCGAATGGCCCGGATGTCGAGCTCCAGCCCCACCAGGAAGAGGAAGAAGATGAGGCCGATGTTGGCCACGGTGTCGAGCACCGTCATGCTGTGCTTCGGGAACACGTTCTCCGTGAACCTTGTGCTGCGGCCCAGCGCTGAGGGCCCCAACAGTATGCCGCCCTGCAAACATTTCGTCCCCCATTTAGCACATAAAGCATATTATTATATATCTGTAGTTTTCTTGCGATCATAAATGCAATAAAGTCGGCAACATCGACATGCGACGCTGTGCCATCCTACCAAAGGAATAGGACGTGCATTCAATGCCTCGGAGTCAGCGCTATAAGTGTCCTATCAACAAAGGTTGCTGTCATTTCACGGCACTGGCCTTTCAGTCTTTTAACTAAAGGTTTGGCTCGTATACGTCGCCACGCAACGCAAAGTCAAATCATATGACTCACGTTGGAATCCAAAGTCAAGTCGTACCAGGATTCCGTAGATGCAACAACAGGTGGATGTCTAAGATCTCTTTAGCTTCTAAAATCATTATACTGTTGGGACACAGAACGTCCAGATCTCTGATATCTTCTTTTAAGATTAGGGTTTGGATTCACGACAAGAGGAGAGGAGAAGCATTCTCAACACTCTCCACCTTGATCATCGGGCTCGTAAAAGAACAAAGGGACGATTGTCTGAGGAAGACGAAGTAGGATGAGGAGGATAGGGGCTTACGATGATCTCTGCGATGACGCGGGGCTGGCGGAGGGGGCGGAGGACGAAGGCGAGGGCTCGGGTGACGACCACCACCAGGCAGATCTGGAGGATGATGAGCGGCAGCGCGTGGTGCAGTGGGTTGTCCCCGTCCCACGACCCATTCGACGTCACCGTCGACGGTGTCGGACACGCACTCGTCGTGGCCATAAGTATATTGACACCGAGGAGGAGGAGTGAGAGGAAGAGGAGAGCAGGTTTTTGTCCCTCAAAAGGTAGCCTGGCTTCTTCTTCTTCTTCTTCTTCTTCTTCTTCTTCTTGACGGAGAGACTTGGTGCAGTTTGGTGACGCGCTGCTGCGCTATTTATAGCTAACAGCACTGTGCCACGTGTCACAGCATGCAGACTTCTCTGTGTACTACAGCATGCTGCAATGATAATGGCAATACTTTTATCACATGTATTAAAATGATCGCGATCGACGTGGCTGAATCACATCCCTTATTTAATCACTGATATAAAACAATAATGATCTCAGCAACTGTCATTCGCTCGATTTAATTGACCAGCCGTGGGAAATACTACACGCCGTTGACTTTTGCGCCATGGAAGACCAACCGGTTCGAAGTGAGAGTCAAAGTGTCAGCTGCTCCCGGCCGACATAATGATCTTGAATCGCTGCTGCTGTGTCACGTACTGCTAATCTGCTTATTCCCAATCGTGTAAGCAAAGCATAACCAAATGTGTGGGTCAACAATTCTACATGTTGACCTTATCAATTTTTCCGTCATTTTTTATTCTCAAAGATTAATTAGAAGTGATGAGTTGTTCCGACAAGCTGTCGTAACACACAACAGAAAGCTATACAACGTTCATGAACTGCTGTTCTCCTCTCCTGCTCAAGTCAACCCTGATGACAACGTTAAATTCTATTATTATATTGGACACTCCTTAGGTTGCATGTCAACACATTACATGGGACTCATTCCTATCCTTTGAAGTATCAAACTTGGCATGTTCCTCCTCCTTGTAATCTAATTCTTCAGGAGAAACCACATACACACATCTGTCATGGACCGAGTCGAGTGTGTATTGCTTCCGGTGTGCTATTGGGTTGGATCCATCGATTAGGAAGTACGAACTCAAATGCAGATCTAAATGTGAGCAGTAACATATCAGCTACAACATATTGGATCTGCGTATTGATAGAGAATTACGATTCGATCCAATAGTTTGGTCAACGTGATTCCATACTTCTGTTGCTGCGGTGTCGGGTTAGCGGATCATCCAGATCCATTCACATATTTATACTCTTGAAGTTTGAAAATAACATATTTGCCCCTTTTAAAATTTAGGAGTATATATATCCTTCAATTATTTTGAAAATAATATTCGTCTCCAATCACATCCGGACATGTGGCCTCCTAGTCAGACAAAAAAATCCTCAGCTACCAATTGTCATGTGACGTCAGGCATCCCACGAAAAGAAGGTAACTGGCCACAATCATCGAGGGACCCACCCAAATATCCTCATTCTCACGTGGCATCACCCGGTGTGGGTTCCGAAGGAAGACTTTTGGCAACCGAAGGATGATGCTGCGTGCATGGTGGGGACAACAAGATGGAAGTCAAAGAGTACCCAACGCAATCATCCTTCAGCTTAGGCGTGCTTGAACTCCGGTCAACCGTCGAAGCAGAACTTCTCCAAACACACAAGATACCAAAGATGATGATAAGCGAGACAGGGTGGGGGAGGGTTACAGCCGTTCGCACGCACTCGATATACTTTGGGAGTTAAAGAAGAGAGAGACAGAATAAGTCAGAGACGACTTTTTGATTTCTGTACATCAATGGAGCTGCATCCGGTCAACGCCGTTTGGGCGTAATATTTTATGGGCAAGAATTGAGGTGAAGAGTGCGTCTGCGGAAGACTTGATTAGCAGTAGAGCAGACGGTGCTTTCATCTGATAACTTTTTCGGCGCTGTAAGCAAGGAATCTGACTCGTATCTTATACGTACAGTTCCTCCTCCGTCGCCGGGTCGTCTGCCACTTTGGGTTTTGCCGTCTTTTATCTCAACCTGTAGAGAGAGAGAGAGAGAGAGAGAGAGAGAGAGAGAGAGAGGATAAGTTCTTTCTTGTATTGAATGCATAGTTGTTGAGGTGTGTTCCATCTTGTAGTTTGACGACGATAATATTTAAGGTTTGAGAATACATAGAATAATCTACATGTGAAGGGACGGAAGAAGAACCAGTCATGGCGAAGCACAACAAGATTTTATTGATAGAAGATATATTTTTATGAAATTAACTGACATGTTCTCCCTATTTATAGAGGATATGATCAACAAAGCAACGAGATTTTCTCGTACAAGAAATCTTATCTGATATCATCACCCACTCTTTGGAATTCTTGATAAGCCGAATTGCCAGTCAAATGTTTAAGTCCAAGTTAATGATAGTTATAAGTTCTTATAAATCGATTTAAATCTTTTCTTACGCTTTGACGTGGTACTAAACAAAAGAGCTTGAAGAACAAGAGTCATAAGACTTCATTCTGAACTCATCTGTGCCACAACATCATCGATGCCTTCTCATCGATTCTTCAAGCAATAAAACAGATCTATGTACAAGATCTAAATCCGATGTTGAATTATGCATGCAAGATTTGTATCCACTGCATAGACTTTTTGTTCCCGAATCTACAGAGAATAAATCTTAAAGCTGTCTTAATCGAAGACTGCAACTCTGCAGTTCAGAGGAGTACAAAATTCCTTGTGCATGCGCGAAAACCCTATCCGTGAGCATGACTTGGAAGACAACGATGGAGCACATGAAATTAATGAGAGTTAGCTTTGTAAACCACGCACTTAAAAGCATGCTTACTTGTGTGGGCCTTCACGCCTACCCTCTCTGAATCGTCAACACACTACTCCACTCGTCTTTGTTAAGGTTAGGTCAAACTGTTACAAAGAGAATCTCCTCTCTCTCTCTCTCTCTCTGTGTGTGTTCATACTTCACCGTGATGTGTAACAACACAGATTCGCCATTAACATTTCATATATCCATTGAATTCTTCAGAGAGAGAGAGAGAGAGAGAGAGAGAGAGAGAGAGAGGTGTTTATCTTCTAGATACTATATCAAATTGGAGAATACAACATGACGTGATGCTCGAGGGCAGTGTTTATCTTCTACACACTACATTAATTTGGAGAATACAGCTTGAAATGATGCGAGTAATATTATATACCGAGGTAGAAAATAGAGTTGTCTTTATTCCTGTTCCCACTCGCACGCATGGTGTCGTACGTAAGATGTACGTAAGCCATGCAGATGATGACCAATGCCTCCAAGTATCTCGACGACTTCCGGGGAGAGTTCATTTACATGATTCGATCCAACTCTATAATAGAATATGGAATTGCTAAAGTTAGATAGATCAATAAATTTATTAGATCCAACGTGGATCTTCTATCCTTAACTAGTAACTCGTTCATATCTGACGTATGATGCAATAACTTATTTGAGTGCGAAGATTATCTTCCGCTTGGTCATCCTTAGGTTCTTATCGGATTCAAGTTCGGATCCTAAATGAATCATGCTCGAATCATATCAGAACATTTGAAAAGTATGGTTATCATTGTGACGCATCAACTACTCTTACCTAACACTGACAAATGTTCTTCCTCCCTTTCAGACGATGGAGACTTATCATTCAACTGCATAAGCATTTGGTTGCATTGAACTTTGGAGAGCTCCGCAAGTCGATCGCAACAAGCAAGACAAATGTGGATTGAATGGGGCTTCTTCTGACCCTACTCACCTTTCACATGCAATCTTCCACATTATTCACTCAATATCAACAGCAACAACAACAACAATAATAATAATAATAATATATACTTATATGAGTTTTAATAGATTAAAATATCTACTATATCCTTAAGATTAAGCATCATGATAGAGGAATTTTTAATGATATTTAGATAAATTAAAAGTTTTGACTAATAATTGACATTCAATAATCGATGAAGATCGTGCTAAAACACTTTCTTCAAAGGACTAAAATATATCGTACAAAAGCAATATGACGAATGGTGAGTGCCCACATCAAGAGCCAAGTTAATTGCCTATGCGACTCAAATTAGTGGTGAGTGCGACGTGAACGAGTAGCACGCCACCATGAACGAGTAGCAGTGATGGGTGGCGTTGGATTCGGCGTTCGAGGGTGTGGTTTCCAAGTCGACATGGAGGCGTGTGGGAATGCGACGATCCGTGCGTCACAGCTTCGATCACTAAGTGATAAGAAATATTTTGAACCAACACGCGTCATAGTTAATGTCATACACGAATCCATACCAAGATATTGTTTGACCCACGTGCCATCATGCCAGCCCAAGAATCAGTAAGGGGAACACCCCCACACGCCAAGTCAAAATCCGTACTGAGACACGGGTTCGACATGTCCCGTCCCGAGAACTCGAGGTGGTGCCGTCTGATGTCGCTCCGTGCGTCTCGAGACGACAGTCGGTTAGAAGTGTCGTCTCAACTCTCGAAGATCAGGGGCCACACCGAACCTGCGCGCAACCGACCCTCGTACAAAAGTATAAAAGCCCCTGGTCGGCATCCGCTCAAAGGAGAGAAACAATTTGACCCACAACTGACTTGCTCGTCGGAGGGGCCAAAATCGGAAATCACCCGACGAAGGTCATTTTTGCAGGAAAGCAACCACCTACGACCCGCGAGCGTCCTGACCTCGGAAGTTGCCAACCGAAATCCCCAAGGCAAGCCATCAACTAGTACCCGGACCGAGAGACACTGATCAAGACGCCGTCGTAAGGGCCCGATCGACCTCGGCATCCAGCTCGGTCGACAAAAGACTCCGGACATTGACCCGTGGACCAGGCCGTGCTGACTCACCAACCACGACACGTTTGTTCACCAACAACAAGTAGGGATGACCCGAAACCGGAATCGAACCGTCCCGATAGTTCATTGATTTGGAATGGAATCAAATCATTTTGAGTCGATTTGGCACTTAATTTTTAAAAAATTGATTAAATAGAGTAAATTATATATATATATATATATATATATATATATATATATATATATATATATATATATATATATATATAAAACAAAAAGAGTGCTCATGTTATAATGATTAAAGTGTTGATTTTAAATTAAAGAAACCTTAGTTTGAATCTTTATAATGTCATTTATTTGATTATAATTTTTATAGTTTTATAATTTCATATAATTTTTTTGTATGCTACTACACTCATTATAGTTATATATTTATTTTTTTAAAATAAAATTATAAATATATATATATTTTATATTTTAAAATTATTTTTAATAAAAAAAATTGATGATTCGAACCAAAATCGGAACTGCTTGAATCGGAATAAACTGTTCTGGTTCACTTCCAGAATCTGAACTTGTGTAGTTTAGTTCTGATTTTTAGTTTGAAAAATCAAAACAAATGATTTGAAAATCAAAATCGATAGTTTCTAAGTCACGATCACCCCTATTCCCAAGCACCAAGTCATGAGACATTGATGTAAGGGATGTGGATGATGACAAGATCAATTCAAAAACGACTCAGGTATTTGTTTAGTGGTTGATCTATACAAAAAACAAGATTGGGTGGGATTCTCAACGTGATCCCTTTGACGATTTAGTTAGATTCCAAAACGGTAAAAGTTTTGAATAAACAATCATTGACATCGATTCTTGTAGCCAAATTGAAATTTTATAATAGATTTAATTGAAAGAAATATTTTTCTAATTTACTATTTTGGATTGATGTCCATATGACTTAATTGTTATTAATACTTTTTTTTTTTTTTTACAAACTATGCTATCATATGTATTAAAGTAAATATTTTTCGTATCAAACGCCTCCGTAAAAATTTGAAACGATGACTTTTTCGAGCAATGCTAAACTCACAATGTTTTTGGTTTTTGATATCATGTTCTCCGAGAGAAGTTGGATGAATATGAGAGCTGGTAATTGAAGCGAATTGGTCATGAACATTCTTGGATTAGACCATATCCAATCAATGGAAAGACATCACATCAAGCATGATTAAGGAATAAATTCTTTCAGAATTTATTGATGATCATTCACAAATAATATTGAATGTAAATCGATTGTAATTGATAACTGACACTTGTGAGGATCTTGATGTCCATACAAGAACCATTTGATCCTAGTACTTGCTGATGTAGTTGATAATTTACACTTGTGGGGATATGGAATGTTTCAATGATCCATCGGATCAGAGACATGATGTGTAGATAAAAACAATGTAAAATAGATAAGGTTGATATGTGCCAAAATCTTTCATGACAATGAAAAGCTGTGAAATGAAGATACAGCTTGGAGATGAGTCGACCACTTTATTTGCTCGTAGTTCTCCAATCCCACAACCAGCAGATAGAAAGAAAGCCGGTGTTCTCGAGTTCAAGAATCAGCTATTTGTAAGTTCAGAGCATGATATGAAAAATTTTATGAGAATTTAGGATGAACTGAAGCATAAAAGATGATGTCAGAAAGATTACCTCAACCAATCAGGTTTTCGGTGGTACACGGTGTTGCTCTTGACAGCTTCTCTTTGTCATCTCGCTATTGAAACAAGAAACAGGAGCATCGGTCAAGCACCTGTGGTATAAGATAGAGAGGATCATCAGTTTGGAGAAGAGAGAAGCAGCAGTCACCTATGGCATGGATGGCCTTTCTTGTTCCTTTCCATAATCCTCCTGGCCAAGGAGACCTGCTTTGTCTGTAGGCCATGCCGTTGCCTCCGGCGCCCTGAGCTGTCCTTCCAACATGACAGACATACTCGATAGGGTCACGAGGGAAGTCAAAGAGTAACACATGGTCCACACCTGCAAAGTCTATGCCCCGTGATGCCCTGTCGAAAGATCATCAATATCAGTGAGGAAAAAAGGACTAATTGCCATGTCATTACCTACCGAACCCAGATTCTCGGTTTTCTTTCTTTTTTATTCAACAGAAGCATAGGAAGATAAAAAAAAAAGAAAAAGGCAGAGGGCATGATGAAGATAATTGTAACCAAGGATTTCAATATATCATTAATTAATGTGTATGGTCTTAAAAAAACTATGCTATTATACCTAATTCAGCATGCAATATCAGTTTGTCAGCCATGCCTTTTCCTGCAATTGGTTATTTCACCACAATCAAAGTAAGACAACTCAAATGAGCTACGGTAAAGTGTTCATTAGCCGGAAGCCATGACAGTATATTACTTACAAGAGTAAAGGACATGTGATAAAAGTTAAACCAGCTAAACTGCTATCTAAACACCAGCATTATAGCTTATTGAGCAACTCTTTTTCGCTACACACTTTGCTAGATTTGGAGCAGGCTCCCAGAATTCGAGGATTATGAAACTAAACAAGTCACATGCGTTAGTAAATCAGATGTGTTTTCTAATTTTCATGCTTTCTAAAGCAAGCTACATAGATAATTTTGAGACAATGAATACAATATTTGCCACATTTGTGTTATCTGTCAGTGCAGATCACAAACATTAAATCTTTTGAACATGAGTTAAGAAACCCTCATGTTTGATAAGAGTACTTCCTGAGCTATAGCGGCATGGAATGGCAAGACTTTGATTTGAGATCCTTTCCTGCCGGAGAGATTCAACACATTCTTGACCTTTCTGCAAATTTCAATCTGTGGAACAAAACAAGGTAACTGCTTAACATAAAAAGGAGACACCCAGTTGGATGCAATCGGCAGAACTCGAGGAATGATTGCCTACTATTACAAAAGATGCTGCCAACTTGAAGTCAACATATGAAGGGCTCCTCGGCTAAGACACATTCTTTTAAGATGGACCTTAAATTTGCCGAAGTAAGAAAGCAATACTATGTCCAGTCAGCATGATTACATTACTCATTCTGTTTTATTTTTATAACTTCCATGTTTCTAATTAGTCAAAACATAAATTTAAAAATTCAACATTACCTTATTGCAGAAAACAATTGTTTTAGGAACTGCCATTCTTCTAAAAGCTGCAGAAGAACATATTTCTTATTTTTCAAAGCAGTATCTGGATTCTTCTCCTCCCCATCAGCACCACTGCAGTCAACAAGAACTTGCAAGTGAAAATGTAGGTCAGTAAAAGTTCCAAATCAAGTTAATTGCTACAGGCAATGGCCATCATTCATCTAATTGAAGGACAGAGCGGCAAGATATTTATCCTGTAACAACAAAGGGACAAGCTGTTGGTTTCCATTTCAATGTAGGTCCACTAGATTTCTCATTTAACAAATTTTGTGAGTTTGGCAACTTTAATTTAGATTAATTTCATTCCCTGTGTCAGAAAGAGTAAGGAGAACATAAAAGTGATCTGCATAGGATTATACATGAACGAAGTATATCGCAAGAGCATGATCTTGGGATACACATGATCTGCACAGTGTTATACATACCCTTGCTGTACAGAGTTATTTATCTGGCTATATCCCAAGAGCATGCAAAGGGATGATACTGCATGTCTATGACCAATAATTGGTTTCTAACTTTATTTGTGCTTTTAAAACTAAACAAAACACAATAAATTCTTTCTCATTAATGTCAAATAATACAGACAGATTGATCAATGATGTCGTGTTTGGTAGCTTATGATACTGTTGTAAAGGCATTCATCCGTGTTTTTCTTAAACATGTCAATAGTCACTTATTTGGTTTCTCAAACTGCTAATTATCACTTGATATTTCACCTATAAACAATAATGACCAGAGATTAAGCCAAAATTCTGCATTCACAGTTGGTTAATTAATTACAGCAAACTAGCCACCTTTAACCAAACCATCAAAACTAAATGGTATAGATCAAGTTCAACTATTGGTGGCTCAGAGAGAAAAAACGATAAAGAGAGAAAAAGATGGTGATGGTGACACCAAACACCAACCTGTGAAGCCAATTCAGCAGTAGGAACCAATATTATCACTCTTGGGCTCCTTGATGATGCTTTACCAAGCCCTAGTATCTCTTCCTGTCTTAAGCATTATATAGTTGGAGCAAGATAATCCAATGTCTTACCAGATCCACTCTGATCAGTAATAACACAAGTCTTTCCTTCTATAATAGGTCAATATGCCATTGCCTGCAGTATTAAAAAATACATAAAAGTGCTACTTGAGTTTCCACAAGCCACTTTATTCCCAAATCAAACCAGTGATCAATTTGGATAATTTCATTGACATAATTGTGGACAGATTCAGAAGCAAGCCAAGGATCTAATATGAGAATTTGGCTGAACAGAATTTATATAATGTTTGCATGAGAGGAAACCCATAAAATTTTTCTTCGATCAAATTTACTAGATTTGACAGCATCATGATTCTCTGAGATCATAGAAACTAAGCAAGCTTATAAGGGGTTCATCCTATCAAACATGATCAGAGGTTATCATATAGTGTGAGACTTCCGGTATAGACCAGAAGAAAAAGTAAAGCAAATTTTCTCAGCCGAAACTAAGAAACACCTGAATATGTGAAGGGCGAAGGAACATCAGGCCCCTCAAAGCACCGACCATGTCATCTGTGCAATCGACATCTTTGAAAGATTTCCTGCTAAAAAATCCAGCATCAGTAGCCATTTTACTGTGCTGCTTCGACTGGCCAGCTAAGCAGCACCTCCCCATCCCATGAAGGAAGCATTCCTTGGAACAGATCTGTCTAGAAATGAAGCATAATCATCTTCTCTAGAATTCAAGCGAAAAGAATTTGTGGCTTCAATCTCTTCATTCACTGCTGAATTGTCCTTCAAATATGAATCCTGAGGAGAGTCACCCTGTGCTCTGCCAGAACCAAATGAATCTATTCGATTGGCATCACTTGAAGATGAATCTCCAGCAATCGTGGCACTTCCAATTTGAGAATATTCCATATAATTTTTGGAGGTTTCCTTTATCAAGGATTTCAGATTCTGTGCCTTTCAGCCTTCCGAAACCTCGAAGAGATCCACCAGCAGGCGCAACTCTCTTCATTCACATCTATGGTTCATCTTACCGGTCCATACCAGTGTGCCGATCAGCTGTTGGTACAGTACGTACTGTGTTGTATCAAAGATACCAGACACATGATATATAAAGATATACCAATGTACCGCCTATATTGGTCTTCTATCGGACTGCGTACCGAGCGGTAATGCAAGCCGACTCACATCAACTTCTGCGGTATAAAAAAACCTCTGCAACCTTAGGAGACGATTGATAAGAAAGAATCAGGATAAAACATCTCATAGTATGAAGACCAGCTCTTAATGAAGAAGCAGCAACCATCAACCTGTCCTCACCAATCATGACCAGCTCAACAATGTGTATGTCTCAACAAAAGGAAAAATAAAATCGCATGTTGGGTTTTTTACCAACTCATTACCGCGTTCTTTAGAACGTGAGGTTGGGTTTCTGCCTCATGAATGGAATTGTAATCCACGAAGGTTACAAGCGGGGGAGAGGACAAGGATTGCTCATTTTCCTGTCGATCATCGGCGATAGGGGGTTTCCAAGAGAGGACCTCCGCAGAGGGGATGGGGGTGTTCGAAGGAGAAGCCACATCAGCAGCGGAGGGCGAGGAGGCGCCGAGTCGGAGAAAGAAGAGGAGGAAGTAAAGGGCTTTGGAGAGAGGAGGAGAAGGGGAGGTCCATCTGAAGAAGGGGAGGAGGAGGAGCGCTGCTCGCCAGCATTTTGTTCTCACGTCACTCTATCGGGAGAGAGCGAGCGAGAGCGAAGAGGGAGGAGTTACACATTAGCCCCGACAGCTTACACCTATTTTATTCTAGATTTAAAAAAATTATATTAATTTTTTTTATAATTATGAAAAATAAAATATTTAATTTTATTTATCATAAAATGAGTAAAAAAATAATTTTAACGATGATGACGAATTCGTGGGTGACTATTGTAGTGGTGATTGACGATGACATGGTTGTCGACCTTGCCAATGTCGATTCAAATATCGATGACAAGAAGGAAGAGGAGGAGGGAGATGAGGCATCTGTATTGGCGTTACACCATTCTACCTCCTCTGAAATTGTTCTGCATTTGTGTCAAAGCCGAAGGAGGAAGAAGAGGTAGGTGAGACATCTACGTTGCCAACAACGAGGAGGGAGGAGGAAGAGGAGGCAAGTGAGGTAGAGTGAATATGAACGATCAATCTCAAAACCCTAGCCAAAATGATAATTCTCACAATTCAAAGGCTAACCGTAATGATCCCATCGTTTCTTCGTTATCTCACTCGTTGTATCAGTCATCGCCATCTTTCTGATACTCTCCCCCACCACCACGGTATCGGAGGTGAGCGGGAAGGAGGATGAGGGTTTATTGTCTCTGCCATCATCAGATTTGTACTATTTGGGCCTCCATTTTTCGTCCGATTGGATCCCCTCTAATTGCGGGTGGAGTTGATCCAGAAGCAAGTTAGCGACCATGCCTCTATGGTCGAGACGTATGCATCGTTCGTGTGTCGGCTAAAGCCTGAGAACTCGAAGCAAGTATTCCTCTTCACTGACCTCGCTCACAACCTCTCTCTCCTTCTTGTCGCCCACCATCCTTTTCTCGAATCCACTATGCCACTGGATGAAGTGATAGTCTGAGGATTTGAGCATGGTGTTATGCAAATGCCTCACTACCTCCTCTTCCTTCTCCCTCATCGTTGTCAGTGGCACAAATGCCTCACGTGCCTTCTCTTCTTCCTCCGGCATTGACGCAAATGCAGAGTGGCCTCGGAGGAGCAAGAGGAGGTAAAGTGGTGTGGTATTGATGCAAATGCCTGACCTTCCTCCTCTTTCTTCTTCGGTGTTGATGTAAATGCCTCATCTTCCTCCTCGTCGTCGATATTCGGATTGACATCGACAAGGCCAACCATTGCTTCATTGCCATCGACTACCACCACAACCACCATCCACGATGCCACATATTGTATCTTCCATAAAATCGACGATGTTAGGATAAATGAGGTTAAATAATTATTTTCATAATCGTATAGATTTCAATATAAATTTTTTAAGTCTAAGAACCATGATACTAAAAATGTCTAGCTCGAAAGGAGGATGACGAACCCTGATTTCTATATAATTAATTAGTTTGTAATAAAAAATCTATTACAAACTAAGGAGGATGACAGAAGGAGGGATAAGGATTCCTCGTAATAAAAAATCTATATAATTAATTAGTTTGTAATTTCTATTTTGCCCTCTTCCTTTTTTGTGCCACTTCAAAATTATATTTAAATTTTAAAATAAATAACAATGATGATTTTTATGATAAATTAATTATATAATGTTGAAAGGAGAATTTGATTATATCAAGGGAATGAGCTGTTGGCAAATGCATGTAGAAACTATTTTCTCATTGTAGAACAATTAACTTGTTTGATTATTTTATTACAAGAAGAATCGAGTAATCCTGTTTAAAAAAGTCAAAATAATCTCCATCTGAAATTATTACTACAATAATTAATTCTCTTTAAAAGATCTGAATAACATTTGCCCACTTTGATGAAGTGGAATGGGGAAGTTTGTAATTGCCACTACTGGTGGTTGTTTTACCTGTATAAGAATATTGTAGTAGGTTTCAGTGAGAAGTTAGGAAAATAGAAAGGGAGTTGACAAATGAACTGTTCGCAAATACCATGGATTTGTGGTCGTAGCATCCAAAATGTAACTATAAAGATGTCAAGTGAGTAACAGAGCTATAACATTTACCATGCAGAAATGTTGTTGATGAAGTTTTATTCCGGCTGTATGAGATATTTTTATCCAACTCATGCAGGATATCATGATCAACTACAGCAAGCACGCTGGGACTTTCACATTTTTCTCAGTACACATCACTTGTGTAAGTATGGATTTTCAAAGATCTTAAGGATTGTTTCAGTCATCAACTTTTGCATTGGATAAGCCCAAAATGGGATGTAAAGGAGAGGAAGTCTCGTTCCTGATGTCCAAACGAACCATAAACAAAAATACTGATCCAAATTCAAACACGGGCATAAATTGGACCAATAGCTGCTTCGGTGGCTGAGTTTAGGATGTCTGCTGCCTTCCATCTGGGATCGCAAACAGCACAATCGGCTTAGAAGGCCTTAAGAATGGCACGTCGCATCTGTAGTAGCCTTTCCTTTCAAGCTGTATTACCTCACCCTGTTTCAGGTTCCGCATGTTGGCATCACCCAGGGCTGGGATTTCCCATCTTGTGCAAGGATTTAAGTTATCAAGAAAGTCTTCCCCTTCTTCAAGCTGTAGTTCCACCAAATCAATCAACAGTTTTTCAAATGCCACAAGAAAAATGTCATACTCCACAGGCATTAGGATGTTAAAACAATGAGGTCTATTTACAATTCTTTTTTTTGTAACATGAACAATGACCACGACCAGTTGGTAAAATATTCGTCGACTTCAATTATATTTCTTTTCTCATGGAAGCATCAACCTATTTTTGAAGGTTTTCTGTTTAAAAATAAAAGATACAACTAGCAGAGTAGATGAATAGAACCCAACATATGTAGGCAAATGAGGGCAACCACCCACTGGCACCACATATAGGTAATGGGGTGTAAGCCATCGACTGCACCTGCAGATGCGGGCGCATAAGTGGACGTATGAACCGCTCTTCAAAACTGCAATCTTTTTTGACAGGTTAAGATCAATTTCCAAATATTTAAAGGCCACCACTCTCCCATCAGAAAAACACTGGTTCACTTCCCAAGTTCTATTAATAGACAATACCCCTTTAAGATTATTCAGTGTTTGTATAGTTTCTTTCTCATGTTCGATCACATAATTAAATATAAAATGCATTAACAAACAAAATACTTACTGTTCTACTATACTTCAGATGCTGGAAAGATACCGATTTTCTAATTCTACAAAAAAACAGGGAGGATCTTTGAATTCTTAGCATGCAGTTCTCTCCCTTTGAATTGATTATATAGAACTCACTTTAAGAACATTAAATTTCAGTTCCCAACCTAATTATATGCAGACTGCCAAGTGAACTCATAAATAACAAGAGTTTGGAATTGCCTGATACACATGATGAAATCATATAAAAAAGGTCACTATGTCAAGTGGAAATTTCAGTGGCATCTTATAGAAAACATGCTTAGCCAGAATGGGAAGCAATTGATCTTGTGGTTACTAAATGAATAACTCGGTAATATATCAGAAGATATAGATGAGAGGAAATATTGACCTTCTAGGTATGACGAAACTAAGTATGATGATAAATGAACAAATAGTCACAAAAAGAAAAAATCAAGCATGTTAACTTGGAAACAGTAGCAACTTACCTTCTTCTTCTTTATTAGGTAGTCAAATTCAACCAGTGCAAGATGAACCAACTCCTCAATTTCAGGAAGCCATGTAAGCTTCAATTTTGTTGCTTTAACAGAACCTTCAGGATGGAGAACACCAACCAATTGGGTTATAATTCCATCTTCTTTCTTGATTTCTTTTACAATAGCATTTCCCCAGTCCATTAACGTGACCTCTTCACCCTCTGTAATTGATGAAGCATCAGCATAGTCTAACCATATTCTCTTTGTATACGTTGTAGCCTTTTGGCCAGCAGGTTCATATTTCTTATGCCTAGGCACAATCCTAACAAAGGGCTTCTCGGGCCCATTTTCAAGGATTAATATTACACGTCGTTCCTCAAGGACAGCTGTATGCCTTGGACATATGGGATCAATTATCTTCTTATTGATGGTCCACAATTTGTCCCATTCCATTAGGTTCAGGTTCTTAGAAGCACCCTGCACAAAAGGAAATGCTAAGCATAAATAATGAAATCAATATGTTTCATAGGACAACAGGTTAAGGGAATTATGATGCAACTGACCTGTTGAAGAATGAATTGTACTAGTGCCTCAACCTTCAAGCCTCTACGTACAATGCCCTGGATGGTTGGGAAGCGAGGATCATCCCATCCATCGACTTTACCATTTTGGACAAACCAAAGAAGTTTTCTCTTGCTAAGAAGTGTATATACCATATTCAATCGGCTAAACTCATATATTTGGACATTTCGCAGGCCCATATCCTCAAGAATACGGTAATACTGTGCATTGCGATCATGATATTCACTTGATCGAAGAGCATGGGTAATGCCCTCAATAGAATCAACATATGGACAAGCAAAGTCATATGTCGGATAGACCTTATACTTAGACCCGATACGGTGGTGAGAAACCAGGTTGCAGCGATAATAAACAGGATCTCGAAGGGACTTATTAGGATCCTGCATGTCCAGCTTACCCCTTACACAACATTGCAGACCTCTCTCAGACCCGGCAATCATCTCTTTCCACAACGCAAGATTCACATCAACAGAGTTGTTCCGACATCTTGACTCAATCCCATCCATCCTCTCCTTTTGCATCTGCTCCCTTGGTGTATCATCAACATAAGCTTTTCCTTCCAATATCAACTTTTCAGCCATTTTCATCAAATCCTCAAAGTAATCTGATGTGTAAGTAACCTTTTCAGACTTGATGCCCATTGTCTCAATGTCTTTCAGCACATTATCAACAAACTCATTACTTTCTTTTGATGGGTTTGTGTCATCAAAGCGAATTATTAGCCGTCCTTGGTATCTCTCAGCAAAGTACTTGTTCAGCAGAGCTGCCTTTGAGTGCCCAATGTGGAGATACCCACTAGGCTCTGGGGCAAACCGCAAGCACACATCCCCAACTTTTGCACCAGGAAGATCTACTTCAAAGCCACCAGCAGTTTCCTTTGGCAGAGACCGCACATTTGTTTCTTTGGAACTGCCACTGCTTACTATTCCCTTAGTGTTACCTACAGGAAACTTACCTAATCCTCTTTTCCCAACATATGCAGCAGTGACTTCATTCAGAGCATCTCCATGTTCTGTTAATATGGAATTGAACCAACGAACTAAATTTTGATACCTTTTAGATTTTCTAAGGCTTTCCCACCTCTGCCCAGTGCCTATGGTGATAGGAGGTAGTATCATGATATAAAAAATATCAATAAGAATCCAATAATAGACTAATATTAGAAATATAAGATGTATAAAAAAGAAAAAGCAGCATCATGCACAAGGCTCATGCTAATGCAGAACATCAGAAGGGTCAATATATGCAGCCTTACCACTGCAAGCAGAAAGGTTGTCTGTGAAATATAAGGCATACACATGAAAAAAAATAGAACAAGTAGCAGAAGTTAAGATACTACCTGCAAGAGCAGACCATATTGCAATGTCAGCAATGGACAAATTAAAACCGACCAACAAGGTTCGGAAAGTTAGATGTCCATCAACATGCGCACAAGCATTCTCAAATTCAGAGCCTGATAGAAAGGTTGAAGAAAACTTGAGCCATTTATTAATCTGTCAAAAACACCAATGGACAGTTGGTCATGCATCTTCAGTGATCCAAGAAGCAAAAATGCCTCAAAAGCAAACACTAAGCCATGGTGTTAATACCTGCTCTTCTTCAAATGCATCCTGCCCAAAGAAATTAGGAAGAGCTGCAAATTGCCCAATATAGCGCAGGAGAGAGTTAGTACCCTGCAAGGTCTCTCTGTATCATCAAGCAAACCAAAAAAAGTTAGGTATATAAAGTGACTTAGAAACCAAAGATATCCAAAAGCAGAAGTTATCAAATATCAAACTCGCTTACCTACCTAGGATCATAAAAGGGGTTGCAAAGTCAGATATCCTATAATTTATAAAAATTGAATCTTATGATACGTATATGCAACTATTAAAATTTATAAATAAAGTTTTATGATTTAGTAACTCACAATATTCTTAAATTAATAATTATGTTTTTATTAAAGTGAATGCATAATTTAATAGTAATGTCGCTAATTTTAATAAATAATAATTTTCTTGTTTTGTCTATTTTTTATTTAAAGATCACAATGAGTCAATTGGTATTTCCACCCAAGACCAGCATAGAAGAGCAGAAAAGAAAACAAAAGAAAGAAAGAAAAGGTGAGATTAGAGAATCCGCAAAGGAAGCCAAAAGAATTGGGATTCGGTAACACGCATACCCGTTGAGTAAGAAAAATAAAAAAGTCCGTAGGAACATAACCTATACACTCAATGACCAGCAAAAACCCTCAAGCAAAATCAAAATTACAGTGTTTTCTATACAGAGATCTAGCAGGAACAGAAAATAGAATCGCCGCATTCTTCGACGGCAAAGTTTATCCGCAGACGACAAGATCTATGTTTGATTGACTTCATTTGCACGCCAATAATTAGACTGTACACAGCAGAGAATCGGAATCAACAACAAGATTTTCCGCATTCGCCGAAGGGATCCTAAGCATGAGACCGTCCAAGAACGAGAGAGCAGCAGGAGGGAGGTAGAGTTCTTACCCGGACGCGAGGCGGAGGACGGGGTCGGAGCCGGAAGGGAGGGAGGGGTCCGTCGAGAGAGCGACGCCGGCGACTCTCGCAGCGGCGATGACGGACAACGGCGGGCTGTCGGCGGCGAACGCCACGCTCGGCTCCATTGCTAGTCAGAGAAGGTGTGCTGATCTTCTTCCCGCCGCTGGCTTCGATGGGAATTAGGGTTGTGGCTGAAGCCAACGCTAACTTTTTCCACACTGACGGCTAAATTTTTTATCGCTGCGCCAGCTTTACGCGGGATCAAATCGGTGGGTACCAAAACAGACGTAAGGGGCCATTAAATGGATCGGATCCAACGCAGTCCGATTTGTCTCAGATCCGATTCTCATGAAGTACAACCACAATAAGCCATACCATCTCAACCAAGAGATTGGCTATACGATTTTTTTTTAAATCATAATAAATATTTTAAAAAAGGTAAATTTTCGAAAAAATACTTAAGTTTGAGAATTGTTCGCTGGGCTGAAAAATTTTGGCATAGCACCCCTTTCTCAAAATGATCATTTTATTATTATCGATCATCATCCTTTGTCCTTCGCCCAACCCTTAGTTGTGCCTCTGTCTTGTTGGTCGCCCTTCTCTGCTAAGGCCACCCAATGATAGAGGTGCAATGACCCTGGCCAACGATGGAGATCATGGGTGAAGACGAGTTGTCTCTCCTTCTTCCTTACACGTGATCGACAATAAGAAGAGGGCATGAAGAGACTATACAACTAGTGATAAAAGTGTGATAGTAAACCATCACACAAGAGCCATAGATAGTGACGCCAAACCCTTATGCAACCAATTGCAAAGTGGAAAATAGAGTTAAGAGTGCTAGCGACAAACAATAAGCCCCACATGAGGGTTACGAGCTAAAGGGACAACCAACCATGGGATAAAAAAATGGATTGCTAGAGTTGTGAGTGATATGACAAGGGCTACGTATGATGGTACAGAATGAAGATGAGTTGACGAAGGTCACGATAAGTTTAAAAATAAAAAATAAAAATAAAAATTTATTATAAATAAAATAATCTTTTCACATGACTATGATACAATAAGATTTTTTTATAACTTGAGACACTGGCTGAAAAATTCTTAAACGTAGAGGTTTTTCTAAAAAATTCACCCTTTAAAACATTCACTATTTTCAATAAAATATATCAATATTTCTTTTATCTCACTCCACATCCTTAGTATTAATCAATTCATCTTTTTGTTCATATCTTATAAGACAGATCTTTAATCTGATGCCTTGTGCATTACCAAAGTGAGAATGCATACATACATACATAAGAGAGGAGCAAATTCCAAAGTAGTATTTGCGTGCATAGCACACCGATCTCAGTTGATGGCTGTCACAGTAGGGTGATTCCAAAACGAGCAGGTTAACCTGTACACATGCATCAAAGAGGAGCCTATACACAAAGGCGATACAAAGGAGTAGAATTATGGACAATAAACTACAAAGGAGTATAATTATGGACAATAAACTACGCTATCTCCTAGTCATACATGTTTATCCACAGAAAGCTTTCACTTTGGCAAGAAAATGTAGAAAACGAGGCTAGGAACGACCCGCACGATTCCTACATATCTCGGTATCTACCAAAAACCCGTAACAGCTGAAGTGAATGACCTTGAACTTCCACTCCCCCTTGATAGGATCAAACGATATGAACTCGGCCCCCTGTTCTTGAGTTTTCTGTGTCAACATCTCCTTGTACTTCTCGACCTTGGGGCCTTCTGTATACTGCTGCCCTGTCCTCTTGTTCATGCACTTGACATTCAAAAGAGTTATCTCAGCCGGCTTGTTAAGACCCTGCCCAACTGGAGGCTTCTTGCTGTCATCACCGTAAACAATCACTTCACGGTTGTTGAACTGGATGATTGACTCCAAGTCAAGCTGTCTTACGTCGGTTTCTCCATAAAACTTGATGCTGCCATACCCGTGCCTGCCAACCACAAAATCTCTGACATGGCAGTAGAAGCCTGGTTCTGCAAGCTCTTTTGCAGCCAGTTCCTGGATGCTAGGTTCGGTATAGTAATCAGCATGGCGAAGTTTGGGCATGAGAGCTTCAATGCCTGCATCGTGCTTGTATGCAGTTGCAGCCTCACCAGGCCTCTGCCCATATATTTTCACATATGAAGAGTCTGTTCCCTTCGGCAGCTGATCATCATCGGTTCTATTTGTCTCATGCAAAGGCTCTGTAAGTGGCATAACCGTGTCAATTTGCTCCCTTGTGTGACCGTTCTCAGCACCACGTTCTGCGTCATTTTAAATGCAAGTGAGAAATGAGAATCTGAAAATAGTTATCTTAATAATTCACCCCAAAAGAGAAGTTTTAAGGAAGGTATATAATACTAGGACTAGTCAAAGAAAACTATCAATAAATCTATCCAAGACAACTAAAGAAAAAGTCCACTCAAGATTTGTTTTTAATTGAACTGCATACATCCAGATTATTAATTTGTTGGTGACCTGATTAATCATCTAGAGATGCTAGGCTAAGAACGAACCTAGTTGGGACTTGGGAGTACTACTAGTAATTGATTAATCATTTTGGATCATGTCACTAAAGATTAATCTGTGCTTTATTGGTCTAGCAGGTATTATCAGATCATGGCAATTGGTATCACAAAAATAATCACTAGCACTATATTAATTGCCTTCAATCAGCATAAAAAAGATGACAAGTCAAAAATAAGGCCCTATATATTATCAAATATACACAAACTACATTTAAACCCACACAATTTACAACTAAGCTCTCCAACCATTGAGGAATTCAAACAGAAACATCTGTAATGCCTGTTTGATACTAGAAATAAGGAATTTCCTCTTCTGCTGAAGACAGGAATTTCCAATAGTCTCTCAAAAAAGACAAATAGATGAAATGAACTTACCATCATTGTCACCTGCATATGGTTCTTTAAAAGTTGGAGCAAATGGCTTTTCTGATACATTACCTGAAGAAAGAATCATCGTTACACATGGTTGGAGTAACAAAATGAATCAAGGCTATTACAACCAAACAGAAAAAATATTCAAGTTGGAGCAACATAGAGAGTGACCAAACATTCAGCAAATAGTATTAGTGAAATTAATTTGATGGAACACTTCTGATGTGCAAGACTAATATTTATTTAAAGAATCAGTTGATAGAAATTACAAAGATCCAGGAAAAGGAAACAACTCACTCACAGTGAGCACTGAAGTTACACAATACATCTTCAAATTTGATATCATGTAAGACAAAAGTTCCAAGCAAAGGTACGTTAACTACCTAACATATCATTATCTCACCAATAACTAGACTCGAAATTGAAACTCTGCAACAGAATGAACAAAGAAATCCAAGATAAAATCTTCTCCTTGAATAAGCATTAGCATGCAAGGATGATGGTCCCAACATGCCCCCTCACAACAGCACTATATTTTTAGACTCATCCTGCTTCAAGAAAATGATACGAGATCCCTTTTGCACCTGACATATTGGATCCATCCTAGTTTCAAAAGAAAGAATATTTGCAGTCTTCATCTAATAAATTAATAAGAAGTCATCATTGCATTGATTCACAGAAGTGCCTTGTACAGAACTGTAGATAGGCCAGACTTACTCTGCCCAGCATCACCATTGGGTTTCTAATCTTTGCCACAAAGTCAACTAGATGTCACCGCCGCCATCGACTTACTAGACCACTGGATACCACAACAATCTAATCACAGACATCATTTATATCCTTTAAACAGTTTAGTTAAGACTACATTTTCTATGGTTTCCCTTATTAAGAACAGAAGCTTCTCTATCATAGCATAGTACTTAAAATAATGCAAAATATCTTAAATGTTCTCCACAAGAAATTATGTAAATGTTAGAAGAACTTATAGGTCTAAAGATCAAATAACTTCTTTAGCGAAAATATGAAAAATGAATTGTTGCTAGATTAACATATAAACAATAAGTTCTGAATTTGAATGGTGTAATCAAGAAATAAATATTAAACCCTAATATGTACAGCATATGAAGCCATTGACATGTAAGAAACAATTGTAAATATTGCTGGTGTGCTAGAGAGATCCATTGAAGATGCAGTAGAGGAAAATCAATGGAATTTAATTTGGAAATTTACAATGAAGACCAACTAGAAAATCCTAAGATCACACCATCATCTTGCCACTGTGTGGGCTGTAAGCCCACAGGTGGTCAATATCCATTGTGTCTGACTGGATATGAGTGGAAAATTTTCAAATCAGTAAGGATTAATCCAGACTAAGATCACTGTGACTGCCTGGGGTCGACCAGGATTAGCCATGAGTTACAACTGAGTCTGATCGATCCACAAACTTTAAGGCCACAAGAATTCTCAATGTCGAATTTATTGGATCAATATCACAACTTTCTTGCACAGAAACTTTGATCACGAGGCTTATTAAATGTTGTACACACAATGTTAAAAATAACTGTCATTACTTGCCTTCTGTTTTACCTCTTTACAGCAAAAGCAACAATAACAATTGGATATTGTTACTGTTTTACCTCTTTACTTGCCTTCTGTTTTACAGCAAAAGCAACAATAACAATTGGATAGAATTTTAACGAAGATGGCCTCTTTCTGGCACTTAACCATCCTGATCTGTAACCTTTGGAAACACTTAAGATAGGAAGATAGGACACAACTTACAGAAACAATTTTATCAAGAGGGATAAGGTGGCCCATAAAAAAAAGTTAGGATTGTACTTGGAGAAAGTAATGCTAGCTTCAGCCATTAACTGTGCAATACAAATTTTGTGAAAATGCATGCAATAGTTCTCGTTTAAAGTTTTATACTTTTGCTGAAGAAAAGATAAGTATCCCCTATGCGTTAAAATCTATTTTTCGTAGCTTTAGAGGACAAAAGATTCAGAGACTGACCAATCGACGTGGTCCTTGTTTTTCTTACTCCTGCAAGTTCCAAATCCTTTTTCACCCTAGAACATGCTTACAGTCGAACTTTTTAGTAGTACAATCCCAAGAAAATTACAAGGGAAACAATTTCAGTTTTCTTGCTAGTTGCCATATGTAACTCCAGTTTCAAGGCCTTATAGTTTTGTAGACCAGTTCATTTCTGGTCTGCAAGTTATTGGATTAGTTCCTTTCTGACTCACATCTGCACCTTGTTTCCAGTTTCTGGACATAAGCACAAAGGAGATCCTGGTCAGTGGTCACTCTAAAACCTGTATAAAGATTCTAGGGAACCCTAAAAGCACACGGACCTTCAATGAAAATAAGGTCATCACAGAACACTCCAAAGCACCCAAATTGCTAATGTATCGCTGAACTTGTTTTCTTCTTTAAATGAGCCAGTTGGTTGCTGCACATGTGAGCCTACAATCTTATACTCTTCTACAATTGAATGTGTTGTTGATCAGCTTAGCATCAGCTCGTAATTTCTTCCTTCAAATTTCATTAATCATAACAAGTAATGCAAAATGAAATGGTGTATCCATTTGCATACTATCCAAGTGACGACTCAAATGACAATTACAGCAAATTGCTCTTATATATCCAAGAATCACTAAGGTTAGACACTCTAATAATACCATATTGAATAAATACTAATCCTCCTTTTTTACCTCAAAAAAAGGTTTTATAACCAACCTAATGAGAAGTGAGAACAAATCAAACCAACTGTACCATACAATATATTGGACACTATTAAAATAGTGTATAATGTTAAAAATTTCTGCAGAAAAATCTTGTTGCGAATTCAAAGTAATCAGGTGGTTAATGCATCCTGAGCGGGAAATATTTTACCATTTTCATTAGCAGTATTAGTTGGTCCACCTTTTAAGATACTTTCTTTTCCCAAACTACTTCGTGAAGGCCATTGCTCCTTTGGGTGAATAATCAGTGACCTAGGGTTTTCTCTGGGAATGAAAAGTGCATCTGCCTTGGGTGTTGAAAGTGTGTCTTCATCATCAGAAAAAAAAGGCACCTGCTATTAGAAAAATAGTGACTTTTCCTCAGGAAAAATGATTAATATAATGCAGGACATCTTTCAAACTTACATTTCATTAACTCATAACCAAATAATTCTTTTTGTTGAAAATCTTATAACAAAATTATTATTGTTGTAAGTTGTCCCAATATCAATCTCTCACCCTTGGGCCATCAGTTTTAGGAGAATATTTCCTTGGAGGTAGCCTAATGCTTCTTTGAGATCTGTGTCTAGGAACCACCAATGGAGAAGTTCTTACTGGAAGAGGCTTATCGGCAACCTGTTAACAGCAAAGAAGTTGTTAATAACTTAAAATTCACATAATGAATCTCTGAAGCATGATATATGATAACAGCACAAATCAATGATAAAATCACAGCATGTACAATCACAAGAAAGATTCTGGTACTTTCCTACAGTGTTCCCTGTCTTGGAAAAAAAAACTTACAGGCATGCTAGAAATTCCATATTGAATTGAAGGGGTGGAGCCCAAACGACCAATTGACATCTGAGGCATTGCTGGAAGTGTTCCGAAAGGATTTGCAACAGGTGCTGGTTGCATGACCATATTGGATTGACTAGAAGCACTGGTTCATAGACAAAGAACAGGATATAGACAGAAAAGGTCAAAACATGTACTTAGGAGATAAGACAGGACTAATAGCAGCATTTTCATGAAGCCTTACATACTGTCCCTTAAAAAAAAAAACATCCCACAGGTTGTTCATTTGCCCTACTGGATAACAACTAAACATCACATACTAGCTTGAGCATTTGAAACAAAAGATAGGATAAGTGAACTGTTGTCCGGTACTCTCACTTCCAATGTAGTAAACAATATATAAGAGATGTTCAGAACAGCTAACAGCATATTTTACCACAATATGCTACTATTCACTTTTACTTAGTACCATTTTAGAAACTCTTGAATAAAGAACCAAAACAGTCATAATTACATGGGAATGGCAACTAAAAACTAAATACAACAATAACAAAGCGGTAATCTGAGGAGAAAAAAGAACAGCAGAAGAAAAGGAACATACGACTGTCCAAAGATGCCTTGATTGAAGATATTTGAAATGCCACCAAAGCCACCAGAAGAGGCTGAAATGCCAGAAAGAAGAAAAAATATGTAATACATAACAAAAACAAGTAGAAGAAAAACTCATCAAACATACTTGGATATGCCTGACCAAAGTTGGCAAAAGAAAATGAACTTGATGTCGGAGCTACCGGTACCGATTGAAAAGGTGTCTGCAGAGAAGGCTGTAAAAGACAAGCAGTAAGTTCAACTACAGAATAATGCAACCAAGTCAGGTATAAAAATTTATTACATGCAAGCATACATGTATATGTAATATGTATATCAAAATCTGACCAAGCCAGCATAACTTGAATATTACTTACAGCTGTTTGACCAAATCCAGCAGGAGTACTTGAAGGAAACAGTGACGGTGTTGAACTGCTGAATAAACTCCCCCCAAAACCAGTGGATTGAGTGCTGAAAAGATTTGATCCAAAAGCAGAGGAGGTTTGCTGAAATCCAGTACTTGGCCCAAAAGGTGATGATGTCTGACCAAAGGGTGAAACAGAAGACTGGAATAACCCAGACGGTTGAGTGTTGCCAAAGGCCAGGCCGGTCCCAAAAGCAGAACTTGACCCTGATAATGAGGAGCCAAAAAGTGAAGTTGAACCAAAGGCAGAAGTTGTTGCTCCACCAAAAGGTGAGGATGCTGAACTTGCACCAAATGCAGAACCAGTAGGGGCACCAAACAGTGAAGCCGTGGAAGAAGTGGAACCAAAAGGGCTTGATGAGGATGTAGTGAATGGTGAGCTAAAAAGTGAAGTAGATGTAGAACCAAATCCAGATGAAGCAAAACTAGGAGGTTTAATAACAAAAGGATTGGAAGGTGCTGTGGAGGAAAAGGGGTTTGCAGCAGATTGGTGAAATGCACCGGTTGAACCAAAAGGGCTGGGTTGAGATGGAGAAGAAAAACTGAGTGGCCCTACAGGCTGTCCAGAAGGATTTGGGCCCCCTATAAGATCACAAACAAAAAAGACCAAGTCAATAGTAGAAGCAGAAAATTGTGGGAAAAGAAATAAACATTAAGACAATGAAGAACAATAGTTATGGAGAATAGCCCCAACCAGGATGAAGAATGCTTTAGGACATACAATTACCAGAGAAAGATACATAAAGCCAAATTCTCACGAGGAAACAAAAGTTTCAGCCACAAAATGCTAATTTTTTTGCCTCAGGAAACAAGGAAACAATTGATCTACATGCCAAATTAGGGTTGTCGTGCTACCTACAGAACTTTCAGCTTTAGAATTTTTTGTTTAAACAGATTCAGAACCTCACTTATTCTGCCGTTTTCAGAAGAAAAAGATATCACCTGGTTAACATGAACTTTGGAGTTGTGCAATAATATGAAAAAAGAAATATTAGCTTTACTAACAGACAAATATAGAAGTTATGCAAGTTCGCCATACCCTGAGAAAAGAGCCACATTGAAAGGGTTAGTTCTTACCTTTGTCACCACGTTGATAGTCTTCCCATCGTAATTCCTCTTGACTCTTATCTTTATATGCAGGCATCGCCGATACTGATTCCAGCTTGCCAGCAGGCTGACTACCAGTGCCACCATCAATGTCAGGTGTTGGACTGTATGCTGCAACTCTTGTTCCTCCAAATGCTGACTGTCCAAAACCTGGGCTACCAAATGTTGGTGTCATCGCCTGAGCACCTGCAAAAGATTAGCACAAGAGGGGAGAACAAAATTCAGAATAGTGATAAGAATACCAATAGGAAGGGATCCAAAAGGGTGAGCAAGAGAAGGGCTTTGATAAATGAGTACACTTCTATTCAAAAACGTACTCCAGAGTCCAGAGCACTATAGGATATAAACAAGAAATTCAAAATAATTACTACACAGACATGCTTTTCAGGTTATTCTGACCTCAAGGAGTATAATTTTTTTGGATAGAAGGACAAAAAGAATTACCAAATGGGGAACTCTGAACACCAAAAGGAGATGGTGACACTCCAAATGGTGTACTTCCAAATGCAGATGCTGACTGCCCAAAGGAAGCGGTGGAACCAAAACTGAAAGAAGGAGCACTTGATACACCAAAAGCAGAAACCGTAGGAGACCCAAACGTGGGAGCAGTAGATGCACCAAATGCTGGTGTACTTGAAGATCCAAACACAGGGGTAGTTGGAGTTCCAAAAGATGGTGTCATTGTTGAACCAAACGCTGGGGAACTTGAAGCCCCAAAAGAAGTTCCTGTGGTACCAAAAAGTGGTGCCGATGTTGAGCCAAATGAAGGAGTTGTAGTACCAAATGCGGGCATGCTTGGGGCACCAAATGCTGGTGAAGTTGTGGCACCAAAAGAAGGGGTGGTCACAGAGCCAAAAGCTGGGGTAGTAGTAGCACCAAATGCAGGTTGACTAGATGCACCAAATGGTGAGGTAGAACCAAAGAGGTTGCTCCCATATGCTGGTTGTGTCTGCTGAAATGTACTACCAAAAGGACTTGATAGACTGGAAGATGACCCAAAGCTCCCAAAAGCTGGCTTCTGCCCAAACAAAGAAGGACCTGCGACAGAGTCACAGAACAATAATAGAAAAGCAAATAATTAAACCCTATCACTTGTAAGCACTATGATTCATATCAGAGAACATGGCACACAAATATCCGACAGTATTGACAGGGCACACTATGAACTGAATTGGAAAGTATCCGGCTATAACATATAAGAGTATAGATTTAACAGGACTTGCAATGAAAATCCGTGGTATCAAATCAGCTACATCAGCTACAACGTATTTACATAAAAGATCATCAATATAAAAGGAGTCATCTAAAGAGAATCCATTGGATCTTCCTGCCAAATATTTCCACCCAAGAGTCTTCCACAAAAACATGCTCAGTTATGTAGTAAAACTCCAAATCAACAAAACTAAGATTGTGCAGAACTTTCATGGAGTTATAACCTAAGCACCAATCCTCCAAACATAGTATTCCCAGCAAAGTATTAATCAGTACAAGGCCTTGTTGAAGACTAAGAAATTAGTTGTGTGACACCCTGGTTTAGTCCCACCCTGATCTAGTCTCGCATTGAAGTGAAAGGAGTGAACATGGTTGTATACCGTACTATATGAGATTACTATCATTAACACCAGCATATGTACATTTTGGATCATATGGTTCTAGGCTCATCAAGTTAATGAGTCAATTCTCTCGCATTTAGCTGCGTTGTCAAAATGGGTACCAGAGCACCTAGCACTAGGATGATTAGGTGATCCAAATAGACAAAGGACTAATCATTAACATGGCTACAAGCATATCATGATATGTAGTTAGTTTTTGGATCTCATGTACTACCCGCCAGAACTGATTTTGTTAGGCTTAATCAAGAGATCAAGGCTTAAATGACGGATGTTGTGACATCCCAATTTAATCATAAATTGGAAGTGTCAGGATGAACACAAATGTATCTATGGCTAAACAGACCTAGTACCATTGACAAGGCTTTAACATTTTCAGTGACATCGTTCTAGGCTCATAAAATTAATGGATTAATTCTCTCATTGAGCTGGGACATGACAAGTTGCTCATGAAAAGGCTAGATCCTCATCATCATCTCACCTAGACTTATCTGTAAATAGATCGATGACATCATATATCCAGCTTACTCAAATAAACATTTTCAGTCCAATCAGCAGCAATAAAAGAGAACTTCACCAATGAAGACTGTATAATATAACAAAGCCTGTGGCATTCACGTAATACAAGCACAGACAGAGACCAATGAGATTCCCATAATATATAGATCAAATCTTTATATGAAGAGTGTTAGCTGTTAACTAAAAACAAATATCTTATTAGTCATAGACCTGTCATAAGACAGAGACTCCAGAAACAATAAATGAAATTTGACGTTCCTTAGAGGTGTCCAGATTCCAGACTAAGATTCTCCTTTCGAATGAAGCTATGTTTTTTTTCAAATAGTCTATCAAAAGCTAGTGCAGAAATATTAGTCACGCATGCACTGGGAGACCTAATTCTTAAAGCCCAATGGCCAAAGAAAAAAGTGAGTAAATAAGCATTTACTTTGTAACAACTCCCAAAGGTAGCTTTTTCTGCAGGATTCAATACTGGGATCATCTGGTAAAGAGTCCTAGTCAACCAGACTACCAAGCTCTTAAATGACATAATTACTTTTTCCTCTTCTAATGGAGAACAAAGATCACCATTCATTCCCCAGAACATCCAGATATAAACAGCACCATCGATTAGCTTATTCTCAGAATAACTCACTTATTTCTTCAGATACTTGAACCAAAGAGGCACTAGGAATACCATGTAGAAAATTACTTGCTAAACTTGACATGTACAACACCAAGTTAGCTAGCAAGCAAAAAACAAATTTACGAAGGATTCCATGCATTAAATCAAAAGCATCAAAAAGTTAATAGCCAATACCAAAAGATTTGATTATGACCACACTAATAATTGCCTGTTCGAGATATACTCACCACCAAAGGAAGAGGAAGAACTGCCAAATGCAGGAGTGGACGATGCCCCAAAAGCAGGCATGGGACTCCCAAAAGCCGGAGACGGAGAAGCACCAAATGCAGGTGTAGAAGGCTGTCCAAAGACACCAGTAGATGTGCTACCAAATATCGAACTCCCTGTCTGTGAACCAAAAGGATTTGGACTTCCAAACGGTTTGGGGGAAAACGGATTAGTGCCACTGGTGCTTGTTTGCCCAAACATTGACTGGGAACCAAATGGACTAGAAGGCTGAGCGAAAGCTGCACAGCAAATTAACCATGATTTTTTCAGAACTAGAGAAGAAATAACAACATAAATCAAAACAAGAGATAAAACAACTCCACGGTAGAGAGAATAAAATTTGCAACTGAAGGCTCAATAAAGCACAAAGACGATTAAGCGAGCCACAATATGAACTCTTGAGAACAAGGCGGCCTGGCAAACAGAGCATCGACATACCAGTACAAGCTAAAGCAAGAATTAGAGAACCCTACAAACATACCCTACAAGGAATTGGAAGGGCACACAAACCAATACACCATCAAACTACCACCAAATCGAGCCCACGAAAACACCACCGATCAAGAACGATATCCTCCCACCGAATCACTCTGAGAAGAAATCTTCACATCATGTGGCATTGACCCGGTTCGAACGAGTCGGTGCGAGCAAGTAGCGTAATCTTTGGAAACCCGATCAGAATCCCTCCGACAGAACCCAAAATCAGAAGAGAAAAAGGACCTAAAAGAACGTATACGAGCACGGGAAGAAGAGAATGTGATCGGACGCGTACGGTTGGTGGAGCCGAACATGGTGACGAATCCTCCTCTCCTCGATCGAAGAAGAACGACTAGGGTTCTGCAGAAGCGGAAAGGTGGAAGAGGGAGTGAGCGCACCACTGACGCTTCGTCGGAAGGCCTCTTTCCGCCCTCTCTCTCTCTCTCTCTCTCCAAAAGCACTACTCATAAGGACACACTGTCTGACCGAGAAGTTGCTTGGCTTATGGAGTTAGCTTGAGGCCAACGCAGTAAAATAAAAATAAAACAAATACTAAAGATAAAACAAAATCAAACGTCAGACGCGCTGTACGCGTAAGGATTGATGACGGGGAAAAGGATCAAGGAGCGGAGCGTAACATGTGATGACGTGGTTGGGAGCGAATGGGACCCACCGCAGTAGGGGACTTCCACTTCTGGCCTTTACGTGTGGCTCAAGAATAATAACGCCATCAGCTTACCTTCACCGCCTCACTAAAGATGACTCGATGAAACATCTGGAAATTTGATGCAAAGTGCATCAATCAATTTGAGGGATCAGTATGTCTCTGTCTCTCTGGAGCTTTGGGATATTCTTGTTATAGCTAAGGCTTACGTGTTTGATTGGACGACGTATTTTAATCGGCTATCTACCTATGAAATGCTAAGTTTAGTGGGCATTATTCCAATGGAAGTGTGTTGTGTGTGAAGATGAAAGTGATGAACGGCAACATTTATTGATGGAATATTCATTTGCTAAAACAATTTGGTACATACTTGAACTACAACTGAAGGGTTGGACACGCAAGAATCCTTGGAACTTGAAAGTACTAATTATAGACGTCTTGTGGTCGACTCGGAAAGGATAAAACATGATGGTTTTGGAAATAGAAAAACTACTGCTCCTATTATTTTCTCGAGGTAACTGCATATATTATATATAGAAGCAAGTCCAATAAATATGAGGAAAATAATATAAAGTAAAGTCTTAGAGGGCTAGTAATTAAATCCATATGGTTCCTTTGATCAGCAGATGGGGGAAGGGGGTGTTGATTTCTATTAAAATTAGTCACTAGGGCTAGTAATTAAACAGAGATAAATTGTTTTTATTCTTTGCAACTTTATAGCATTTTCTTGAGGACATTGCTTGCACCATAAGTCAACTTTATAGTATTTTCCTGCGCAAAGGACAGCAAAAAGCAATACCAACATCTCATCGAGTTATCGTCCCAAAAGTTTGCATGCTTTTAAGTACTAAAGTGGCAATATGAATGGTGTACTACAGGCCCAGCCACGGCAGCATACCTTTTAGCCGCAGCTCTCGGCAATGCAGGCGATCACTTGACCACTGATGTCCCATGATATCGTAGCTCGGAAGAGAGATGCCAGCAAATAAGCACAAATAAACCATGAAACACATTTAATAAATTAACATAACTACATCTACCATTAAGAACTACTAGTAAACAGGTTCGGCCGAGTCGTATCATAAAAGCCCAAACCGTAGTGCAGATAGGATCGGCAAAATACGAACCAACAAAATGGTTCTCGTCCGCTCAGTCAACAAGATGCTATGTTTAAGCACAGACTGAATTTTCCAATTATTTCTTCTTTCTTGCACCCACGGTTTTAGACTTCTTGTTCGTCGAAGTTTCTTTGGCCACTTTTTCCAAATCCTGACAAAAGAAATTCAGCAATGTTCTCAGCAAGGTACTTCTATCATTAACATGCAGAACAATCCCAAATATGCTGTGAAGAGGTTAAGAACAATAATTAGCATTTTGCAATGATCGATCAAGTCAGAAACAGAACAATGGATTCGCATGTAACCATTTGCCAGGCCATCTAAGCTGTCCCAATTCTGTGCATTATCTGAACATGTAGATATATCTCATATGTTTATAATGGCTAAATATCTTATCTAAGCTTGTTTGTGGTTTCACTGGTCAGTCAGTTACCTGAAAAAGAAAAACAAGGGTTTGTTCTTTACAAACTCCGCTTTGACAGCAGATACACAATTGGCATCAGTACAGGCCTTCACATTCAATATGCAAATTCACACTACCTATGACTCACGACTTCCTTGATTCTTTTAAAGACAGTTATGGCAAAGTCACATAAGACAAGTAAATGTTCCATCATCTGGATTTCCTGAAGTTTATTTCAAGTACTCACAGCATAACACATTTACTAAGAGAAACTATTACTCATTCTTTTGACAGCCATGAAGACCAGAAAAAGATGCAAGGAGAGAGGTGGTGGCTATGGCACTTACCTTTCTTTTAGGTGGTGTAGATGCACTTACAACAGGCTTAAAGAACGACTCCAGCCTGAGTAAATGAAAGTGCTCTTGTTGATCACAAGCAAAATAAAACTTCAGTTAACAAAGTAATAGAAAACATACCGTCCTTGAGAAGATTTATTCTTGGCTGCTTTAATCTTGTCTACTGCCTAGAAAATATACACACACCAAATAGCTAAGTACAGAGAAAACTATTTCGTGGGTAGTTGCAATGATCAAACTGCACAAAATACATGCCTTTGTAACTCGATCATTGTTGAAACCATTCTCAGTCACCAGAAAGTTCACAAGACCCTAGGTATGAGAAACAGAAATGCCTGGTTAGGTTGTCCCAAGATGTCTAATATATGGATCGGAAGCACCTTTATTATTTTCGTTAGTTACCTCCTCATCTGGAGCAGTCCACTTCAGCTCTGGTACATCCATAATCACATTAGGTTCTTTGAACAGGTGACGAGCTTCTTGATATGGCCAGTCCTCAGGTATTTGGTACCTGCAATAGAAAGTGCATGCTATGAAGTTGTGTGAAGTCTCAAAGACATAATACAATCAATGGGTCTCCAGAAATGGTGGGCCTCTTGCACCTTCATTAACTAAAAGTCTAAAACAACTAAAGATGTCATAGCTGACATTCATGCATATGCTACATGCAAATATGTAAAGTGACGAGCATGGCCTAGGTGTGCTTAGGACAAATGCAACATAATCGCCTTGAACAAGCTTGAATCGAGACAAAGAACTCACAAGTGGAGATAGCCATCATCTCCAAATCCAAATCTTGCAGATACATAATATACATGATTTGAACAAGCTTGAATTGATATCTATAAATAAGAATATATAATCACATTAAGTGTTGGTGCCAACTGAAGTGTCCAATAACAAGTAACTTTATGCGATACAGGGTGACATGCGATAACATAATAGTTGGGGGATGTCAACAACAGTTCCACAACAAGAAATAACAAGAAAGTGGATTTGCATATATGATTTGCATTTTGGCATAATAATTAATAGGCTAGAAGATTATTCAGGTACACATGGTTTCAAATAAAATTGAAAGCAGGAGAGAATAAAGATAGGTACTATTAGGAAGCATTCAATGAGGGAAGAATATATGGATCTAGTTCAACCAGGACTGACAGATAAGTCACCACTTGGTGTAAGCTAACATATGCTAAAATGGCATTAGTAGCAGTGATTTAAAAAGCGCTAGGCGCCAAAAGGCGCCAAGGTCCAAAAACGCCCGAGGCGCTAGGCGCTCGCCCGAGCGAAGCGAAACGCTAAAATATAAAAATATATAATATAATTAATAAATATAATTATTTAAAATTTTAAATAAAAATATGTTATTTAAAATTTTAAATAATTATATTATTTAATTATAATTATTTAAACAATTATAATTATAATTGTTTAAATTATAAATAATTTAAACAATTATAATTATTTAATTGTAATTATAATTAAATAATTATAATTAAATAATTATTGTTGCTCGCCCAGGCGCTCCCGTGAGCGGCGGCAGTGGCAGCGGCGAGCAACGACAGCGGCAGCGGGAAAGGGAGCGGGAGCGGCGAGCAGCGGGAGGCGCGAGCGGCGACAGCGGGAGCAGGAGCGGCGACAGAGGCAGCGTTTGCGAGCAGCGACAGCGGCGAGCAACGGCAGCGGGAGCAGGAGCGGCGACAGAGGCAGCGTTTGCGAGCAACGACAGCGACGAGCGGCGACAGGAGTGACGAGCAGCGGGAGGCGCGAGCGGCGATAGAGGCAGCGTTTGCGAGCAGCGACAGTGGCGAGCAGCGACAACGGCAGCGAGCAGCGAGATCGGGAGTGGCAGCGGGTTAGGGTTGGGTAAGGGTTATATCGGTTTAGTTGGTTCGATTGAACCAACTAACCAACCGAACCAAGACCGAACCAGACCTAAAATCCTGGTTCCGTCGCCTTGGTTTACCCAGGCGCTCGCCCGAAGCGCCCAGCGCCTGGGCTCGGGTGAGCGCCCAGGCGACACCTGTTTGAAGCGCGCCGCCTGGGAGATTAGCGAGGCGCTCGGGCCTCGCCTCGCCTCGCCCGAGCGCCTTTTTTAATCACTGATTAGTAGACACGAAAATGGTGTCCCGTGAGACATCAGGAGCATTTGCAGAAGAATTATGTAATACATGATGAATCCTGACGAGGATGTCAGGAATCTAACGTAGGAGATTATGACATCTCAGTGATGTACTTCTAACATAACAATATTGATCTACACGTCAGGAAATAGTAAGATGGACTAAATATGTTGGTGAACGCCTGCTACACCCAATTATTAAATCAGCCAGTTCCTCAAGTCATAACAAACTTGGCTTATGGCTTAGCCTTGACTAGTACATCCTTTTGCACTGGACTTTAGCAAGTGGCTTCTCTAATGGGCATGCCAAAGCATTTCAAAAAAAGGGAACAAAACCCAGGATCTAAGTCTTCAATATGCTAGCTAATGAATACAACTTTAATACATAGGTTTGAGCCCTGCCAAGTTAAATGGCCAAGAAGCACAAGATAATATAAGGTGGTAGCAAATTTACTGTAGTTATTTCCTTGTTCAGATACTGATGGCATGTTAACTCATTATTGAAGAAAATGAACTTGTTTTTTGCCAACTAATTACCTGTAACATAGTAAACATACATAAAGTTTAGGCAGAAGCTTTAGAATTACCTGGATAATATATAAAGGCCAACAAGATCCAGAAAGAAAAAAGCATATAGCACAAAAGACAACACCTAATAAGCACAGAAATAAGAAACTACAGGAAAAACAGAGTTTCACTCATGATGATGATTTTTTTAAATAGCTTTATTAACTAATTTGTGACAAGCACGAGATAAATTATTTTTTTCAAAAAGAAGGAAAATTTGAAATTTGGACTGTTATCTTAGAGTTCACAAGTGTAAACTAAAAGTTAAACCATTATTACAAAATAAAAGCTCCGGCACCAATTGTCCTAATTGTTTGAGTGAGGGCTATCATGTGTACATACATACTAGTTGTAGCCAAAAAATTCTAGGAAGTTGAGGTTTAGATAATAATTGATAACACACACAAAACTCAATCCTACCATCAAACAATCTAATTTCCAAGAATAAGTCAATCCTATACATGGCAGGAATGACCTAAGCTGATGACTATACATCCTGAGCACTCCGAAAGATGGACTAACCACCAAAGAACTGCTCTCACAGCATACAAATTCATCCAAAGCATTAGTTTATATGCATATATTATCCTCTTCAAAAGGAATAAGCAAAAAATTAGATACACATAAACTTATGTTTCATGATTTTTCAAAAAATAAATTTCCACTATCATATATAACCAACTTCGGTGAAGTTCGGTGAAATATGCATGTTTCAGGTATTATAATAATGACAAATATTATAAGAAACCTTTAATGAAGGTTTTGTCTATTAAGACAATATACAAGAAAAGAAATGGTAACAAAGAAACCTTTTCCCATAAAAGTATTACGCCTGGTTCTTGTAAAATGAGACAAGAAAAACCACGATACACTTGTTTTTATTTTTTTAACAGAATAAGAACCCTCAAAGTAGAATGCAACGTCAGAGCAATCTGAGATGGAAGACAACAATAGCAAAGTCTGTAGGCAAAACACCTCTAAAAGATATATCATCACAATTGCCACCTATAAGTCAAGTCAAAGCAATCTGCAAACTCATACAGCAAGAATGGCAAAGAACCACCATTTTTGAGAACAAATGATCAAGTTGGCATGTTTCATAGATGTTTGTCTTAAATGCAAGACATTTTTGACACACAAAATTCTGAGAACAAAGGATGAAATCAGCATTTGTTTGGTGGATGTTTGTCTTAAATGCAAGGATGTTTGACACACATAATAGATGCATATGGCTACTCTTTCAACAGCAAACTTGTTCATTCTGAGTATGTTATAAACAATAAAAGAACCAATACAAATATCCATTTTTAAGAAATATGATTGAATAAACTTCATGACGATCAATACCTGTGCTTTATGGTTCTTACAGCTAAGTGTATAAATATCATAAGATCAGGGTATAATCTGGCATCAATCTCAACAGATTAAGATTCAATTTTAATCTTGCTCTACCTTTCTTTGTTTATGTTCTCCAAGATATTCTCTATGCAACCATGCTGCCGAATAAGCTTCAAAGCTGTTTGACCTCCAATACCTGCTTCAAAAGCAATTACTTACAGCTATCTAATCTAGCACAGATCTTCAACACATATAAAGTCAGAAAGAATTGAATGTATCACATGCATAATGATGGAAAATCCATTATGAAACTAAAATTACAAGCATACCAAAAGAAGTAATAATCTGTTCTAGAGCTCATATACACTTTTCTAAATTAAGAATGGGCACCTTACATCAAGATTCTTTGAATATAACTCGAGCATGAATTGAGAAAAGGATGTATTTTTATACTATGTCATACGAGAAAATTTAACAAAAATAAGAAACTTCATCAGATAAGTTTCCAAGTCCCTAACCTTTTCTCGCTTATGCTAGCTTGGGGTTTCTAAATATATAAAGGAGACATTTAGCCAAAATAGACACTAGAGATAAATATTTATGGTTAGACCTAACCAAGGTATCAAGCAAGGTTCGTCATACCGTACCGTACCGGAGTTTCGACCCGGGCTCGGTACGGTATGGTACCGGTGTACCGGGCTGTCACGGACAAACTTCTAAACAAGGTGTTTGATGTAATGCTTATGTATGTCCGTGTCGTTTGGCATGTTCATGCCTTGTACAGAATGTAAAGGGGCGGCCGAAGGCTTAATAGTCCCATTTTAGTTGGGTTGGTGGCCTCTTTAGGCTTGTAAATAAAGATTGTGTCATGTAGACACTTGCGAGAGCTTTTCGGTCTATAATGGACCATTTTACCCTTTGTTGTGCCACTGTTCAGAGCTTGTAATAGTCTGTTTGTAATTTGCATTGTCTATGAAGTGTTTTTCGGAGATGTTTGCTTGTGGATCCCGTTGGAGGCGTTCTCTCTAACCCGTTCTCTCTTTTGGTGGTCCTAAGGGACAATGGGAGGCTTCGGGGAGGCTGACCTTTGCGGACGGACGCGCGAGGGTGCCGCACGACTTAGGCAAATCCAGCTAAGTCCGTGTCAGGGCGGTACACCAGGGCGTACCGAGCTGTACACCCTGGTGTACCGATAATTTTATATTATTTTTGTATACTGTAGCAGTGCTACAGTGTAGTACTGTAGTACTGTAGCGGTACCGGGCAGTCCGCGTACCGAGTACCTGTCGGACTGGTACGGACGGTATGCTTCGGTACGGCAGACACTGGTATCAAGAACCGAACCCATAGCAATGTACCAATATACCATGTGTTGGTATGTCGATAAATACCAAATTTCGGAGAATGCCTGGCAAAAGCTCAAAAACCCCAAAAAAGAAAAAGACTATCTCGAGGTTCCCATGAATTGAAACCTGCATTTACTTGGTGCACCACATTAGATTCTTACATCACAAGAGTAAAAGGGCACCAAGGTTGATTAAGAAATCGGAGGGTATTTATTGCTTTGAATCTGGAAATGCTCATGTATGTGCACCTTGTCATTCCTATTTATGCAAACCCATGTATGTGCACATGCCACACCCATGCACATGCACAAGCAGAAAAATGTGCATAAAAACAAATATATAATCATGTGTGGGCCACCTGGCCATAAGCCTAGTTATTATAGTTATTATAGTTATTAACTTATTATTTCATTGAACTGAATCATGGTGAACGTAGATCACAATACCACAAAGCAAAAACTAATGGGTGATGACAAAATTTTAGGAAGACTAATTATAGCTAAATAAATTTTAGGACAAAATAGCCTTGTTTAAAATAGACATAATGGATGTTAAAACTAGCAGAACATCTAAAACATTCCCATTTGTTTAGTGCTGGTACCACATTCAACGTAAGACCTTGTCATTCTTGTTCCCTCTTGCCAGTGACAATGTCAAATGAGGCATACTTCTTCACTAGTGTGTCCCTGGTGATATTTATGTGGATTCATCTGCAATATTATATCCAGTGGCTAAATTGAATAAGATAGTATAGATAGACTTCCTTAAGCAAGTTCTCTAACTTCACTTATTTAGTAATAGTTTAAGCTCAGAAATAAGATATGAAAAAAGGAACTTTATTACATTTGTCACAATGATACAAAGTATATTGGTCCTCGGATAATAATTGCTGCTGGCACTTCCAACACTGAGCCACTAATTGCCCTATACTGCACTGTTATAGTGAGCCATTAGAACTGAAAGTGGGTCAGATGATATCAATCTAAAAACATTTTCATAGCTGGAAAGAGCTGGACATATATATGTATATGCATGTTATGTCCTATATCAATGTGTCCATATTATGAATCAAAACTTGAGAGATGTGATATAAGTCTTATCTATATCTCAATATATGTCTGAATAACCTTAAAAGAGTGACAAGTATTATCTGGAAATTTTTTAGAGATTTACAAGTACAACTATGTCTAAACAAAAAGAGATTGTTCAATACATTCTCTATGTGTTCTATATATTTCCCTTCTTTAGGTTAAATACAACGTCATATGCAAGAAAGTATACTCATCATCCTAAGCATAGAAGTCCGACAAATATTATCGAAAAGGAATCAAGAATCATGACCAAGGATATCAGAAACATGGGAAACATAAACTTTAGTTATAAGACGATTTGTCAATCAATCTGCACAAATATTTGCATCCATGTGGCTTGTGTTGTATACACTGTTAACGTGCAATATGTGCAAGATGCATCTTACCTTTTATGCTATCACAGTAGTCACATCCAGAGAGAATGCACAAATCAATGAATTGATCCATGCTGAGTTCTAGCTCTTCAAGAACCTGAAACATAAGCATGAGATCTGTGTACTCGTAGTTCAATTAACCAGAGTCTTGTCATTTAAAATAAACATACCTTTGAAACTTCAAATTCCATAACAGGGATTTTTTTGGAGCTGGGATCCATTAAGTGGCGAAGAAATTTCGGTGCTCCAAAAGTTAAAGAATCCATGTCTTCAGATGCAACAGCATATACCTAGACATAAAGACTAAAAAAGATGAAAATATGTTTAGGATATCACAATAAAATAAAATTTATGGAAGCGCATCAGTTACCTTGTCACTTTTGCAAAGAGTTGCACATTGAGCTTCTGCTTCACAAGGTGCCTTTGGAATAAAAAGTGAGAGCTTAGCTTTTTGAAACAAGGCTTAAAAATCAATTAAGGAAACACATGCAACTATTCAAAAAATGCTCATATGCCAAGCCAAATGGACATTGTCATCGTTAGCAGTGCTTGTTGAGCTTGATTCATCATGCAATAAGGAGAAAAAGATAACTTGATGAATGGACAATGCAAAACAATAAAACCAAGTCTCCCTGATATGCTGTAATACTTCATCCTGTATGTGTATGAATGCATCTGTCAATCATTCAACAAACAGCAACTTAAACCAAGTAACTTTACCTCAATGATAGGCACACCCATAAGTCTTAAGAGACGTTTGCAATCGTCATTATGTTGTCTAGTTACCTGTCAAAAAATGGAAACTTTTAGCAAGCAAAACCAAAAATCATCATGAAATTAGTGCATAAGTACAAGGTATACTCAGAGTTTTGCAGAATTACAGTTCAAATTAACTAAACAGTTGTCAGCACTGACTTCCCTAATAATTGGTGATGACTGCTACTAATAAATACTTCTTCAATGCTGATACTGTCTAAAATTCTGAATTTTCGAACTTGATACATTTTACGCGTGATTTCTTGAATAACAAGTCATACATCCATCTATCCTCTTCTTGCCAAATATATAGGAGTTAAATTTGTTACTTTATCAGACTGCTTATCTTTCTTTAGCTTCTTATGTTGATGAATTCGAAACAGCTCTTGAACATTCCATTTACCTATTTGTGTCTTAATAAAATTTGACATCTTCAATCCCAAATCCCACCTAAACAACTGCACCCAAGAGTCAGCTAAGTTGGGAACAAAAAGTCTAGGTTCACGTCAGATTGCCTACATTATTGGTTGTTCACTTACCTTGCCAGTTGGTCACATCACAAACATTGGTCGTAAAAAAATTATCTTTTAAATTATATGCAGTTTGAAATGGCTTTTATTGACCCAGATCCATATTTTCACTATATGGGCCAATTTACTTAAACATAATAAAGATGTAAAATTAAACTTTTCTACTTTATGAATACTAGGTCAGGAAAAACTTAATGATCGAACATATTGAGTCCTTTATAAATGTAATTGAGGATTGTTGATTCAAATAATTATACATCAATATTTTCTTGTTTGTTTTCTGTACAAACACTATGGAAGAAATGGTTGTTGTAAGAGTGGTACCAATGGTAATTCCTGTACCATCTCTGGTTGTTCTTGTCCACATATAAGTCAATCATAAGTAACATAAGACTGAGGCAGATTAACTGCCAAAGCAGACCATGATGTCACCAATAGGTGGACAGCCTGATCTCATAAACAGCTTACAGAAATGCAGCCAATTTTGATGAAACTTTGGACATCCATCCAAAACGAGCAACAGAAATAGAAAGCAATTATAAAATAGCAACGAGATGCTTGCAGTTCGCTTTTTCAGATGTCAAATGCATTACACTAACCAAAAATTAGCTTATTCACTTTGAATACGAACTACATCATATTCCTAATGGTATTCATTTCCCCGTGTCAATCAGACAAGCATTGCATTGTAATATAGTGTTTAATAGCTGCCCAGATAGTTCTTCCAAAAGCATATTAAAAAATAGGTTGAAATATTTGGATTACATCAGCAAGAAACAACTTAAAGCTTCCTTGTGCTAGTTTACACAAGTAAATATCAATATCATTTAGGACTAAAAAGTTGTCAACAAGACCCTCACGGCATATCATCTGTTGAAAACTAAAAACATGTAAAACTACCTTCACTGTCCTTTTGCTATACTTTTCAATCCCCTCTGTGTCACCAGTCTGCAATGGTAGAAGCCATCACCTAAAAGGGTTAAAAACAGAACAAGAGGGACCAGAAGCAGCATGAGGGGAAAAAGAAACAACCTATAAAGTACATCTCAGGTCGTAAGAAAGCACCATTATGGAGAAGCACTTACCTCTATTGCTGTGTTCAGATCCTTGGTTGCATCTTCCCTCTTTGAGTATCTAAAATCACAACAAACTTAGAGAACATCATTATTCAGCCATGAGAATGTAAATAAAAGAAAAAAGAATATAGCAGATTAGCAAAGACTTGCCTCTTGGCAAGTTCTTGTTTCTTCAATTCTGGTGGCTGACCATCAAATACATATCTGGCACCACATCCACAAAAACAGAAACTTGATGCTTTTAATCAAGAGTTCGAGGAAAACCAAAGAACTGGAATAACTGTATTCAAAATAAGAAAATGAAAGGATAGTGTTTGAGATTAAATGCTGACTTACACTGGCTTTATTCCCGACTCCAATAATCTAATAGTTCGATTGAACATCCCTTGCAAGTGACTTTTTTAGACCAAACAAAACGTCAGAACAAGAAGAAGAAATAAATAAACCCACTGAATAGAAATGTTTATCGAGATTCAAACTTTTCTTGTCACTTATAAAGAAACGGAAAGAAGAATAAAACTAAAGAAATGCTTTGTAACCTTGTGACTTCGCCAGCCTCGTTGGTGAGGGTTTCCATACCCGTTCTTCCCACGACAATCTATAAGAAACAAAATGACTGTAAACCATGAATTCGCGTAAGATTAGGGGAAAAAACAGAGAGCTAAAAATCTCAGGCGCTATCTGCCAAAACCCAAAACCCTAGAACTCATCTAACAAGCAGCTCTATGCTAATGGCAAATCCAAATAAGTTCCGAACGAGAAACACTAGGAATGAGGCCAAGAGATGGGGAACGGACGAGGAATTGGTAGATGCTCATGCTGGCATCAATCGCGATCTTCCGGCCGAAATAGCTCTCAAACTTCTGCTCCTTCATGGCCTTGGGGGCGTTATCCGCGAGGAGTTTCGTCAAACCCTAGCAGGGACAGCAGGCAAAGAAGAGTAGGAGACCGCGGTCGCGGTGAGGATGCCAAGAAACAACTGCAATAGACGGAATGAAACGAAACCCTAACCTTGATTCCCATGGCAATGACAATGTCGAAGGGTACCAGCCCAGAGTGGGAGACCGCGGTCGATCAAAAGGAGAAGGAAAAGGAAAATTAAGCTCCTGGGAGGGCTGCTCTCTCCTTTCCCGCGTCACTGACTCATTTATACTGCGTTTGTGTCCTCATGATCCGCCGCTGCTCCGCATACGCCTACGAGTCGGATTGAGCACGCGACGAACCCTAACTAGTCAATTCGAAGGAATGGGAGTTGAGCCGGAAGCAAAGAACCAGCATACCGCACGTGACATTTTAGTAAATACACAGGCATTTATGTGCACGTGTACATATAAACAGAAGTCAATTCTGAAAATATTAGATGGTAAGCTGATGTTCTTTGTTCTCTTTTGACTCTTTTGTAATCGTGCTTTATGAATTATTATAGTTTTATATTCTGAAAAAAAGAACAAAAGAGAGATAGAAAATGATTACAATGACATAAAAATTTATGTTTGGATATATCAAGTTAATGTTTAGATATTCAACATAGTCAAAGATAATCTTGCTCCAATATAATTTTTTTATGATATAATAAGAGGTGATGACATGATATACTAAATTATAAGAAGTACATGTGTTAGTGTAAACAACCTCATGGTCTCGGGGTCGACGCAACTGCGTTCGTGTCTAAATGATTAGGGATCTTCCTGGGATAATCATTGAGACTGCTGAAGTGGCCGACTGTGATGGTTCGATCGTGAAAAGGTCACCGTTTCCTCCGGGAGGGGGCTCCTCGCTTGAGCGTTTAGTGGGAGGCCTCCGTCTTCGCACCTGCACACAGGTCGGGTCGGGAGAGCTCAATCCGACCCCTCACGATCAAGTCAGTGGATAGTCTTAGGGATTTTTTTTCTTCCCCCCTTTTTTCTCGAAGTGCGAGGGTTTTTATAGTGAAGGTTCCCGTTGCCTGATGTGCCCGCTTGTAGAGAGCAAGATCGTACTCCCGGTAACATCTGACAGCGACGTTCGTGGCTTGATGGACCGAGCTTGAGCAGGATGTTAATGTGCCTCGACCGGCATTCCGGTCTGTTTGACCAGGTGCTGTCAGGTCAATCGAGGCGCGAGGTGTCATCTGGGGCAGCTGACGTCAGACCGGGTCTTATCTGGGACAGCTAACAGCTACCGTTAGACCGGGTCTTATTATCATTATTACCCTCATCAACATGTTCATTGAGTTCACTGTCCTCCTATATGAAACTAAATTAAGATGATGCTGTATATTTCGAGTCGAATCAATAAGTATTTAGATTGAGTTTAAGCTATATGGACAGACCAAAATAGCTTAATACGTCCATTGGAAACTCACATCTGTCGTGGGAACCAAACGGCATTCCTACCGTCTCTCTCGCTCTCGCCATGGAGACGGCGGGAGGATCGAAATGGAGCTTGATACGTCCCTTCTTGGTGATCCTCCTCGTCCACTCACTCGCCATCTACCTATTCACCCGCGGCTTCCTCCTCACCCGCACCGAGCTTGCCTCATTCAGCCACTGCTCCGATCTCACCCACTCCCCTTGCTCCTCGATCTCCTCCTCTCATCGCCGCAGCAACTTCACTCCCCCGCCCGACGAATCACCTGATGAACTCCATCAAGATCGCCGCTGCTGGACGAAGCCGGCTGTCGATCGCCTTGTTATCATCGTGCTCGACGCCCTCAGGTAATCCTTCTTCTCCGCCCTACCAAGACTCCTCTCGTCGTTCCATAAGCAGATCGGCTGGCGAAACCCCGATTTCTCGATCCGGTTTCCTGATTTTTTTTTTTTCGCTTGTAGGTTAAGTTTCTAGGTTTTCGTTTTCGAGTTCTCACACGATGTTTTTTCTTGGACGTCAGATTCGATTTTGTTGCGCCCAGTACGTTCTTTAAAGGTCAGTGTTCTTTCTCCTAATGTCTATCTTGTTATTTCCAATAATCCACGAGTATATCGGGGTAATATATGCGGTTTGCTGCAGATAAAAAGCCATGGATGGACAAATTACGGGTGTTACAGAAGCTGGCCTCGGCGGAAGGATCATCTGCTAGGATCTTTAAGGCCATCGCAGACCCACCAACTACAAGCTTGCAACGATTGAAGGTTAAATTCTGAAAGTTATTCTCGTCATTCTAAGCTATAGTATTTTAAGAAGCACCATGTATTGATTGTATGACTATTTATGCTAATCTGGTTGTGGCTTGCACGGTGTGGTTAACACATATCTATCATGATTCCACATTCATTTCAATTAAGTGTTACAATTATTGTTGTTTGACGAAGAATGTTACACCTAGTGCTTTGCATGTATGTTTTTTTCTGATTAAGTGACACAATGATGAGAAGTATTTTCCAGTACAGTTATCTTCAAGAAAAAGGGGTAATAACCCATGTTCCTAAAAATTGTTATCTTTTTAATAATTAGCTCCGTTAGCTCGAAATAGATTCATTAGCTTGTCATTAACCATAGCATTGTACTTCCGACATAATTAGGAGTTGTAGAATTGCAGTCACATTCCTGTTTTCACATTACTATTACTGTTTTTAAATAGAGCCATTTTCCATTACACTGAGCTTCTCATTGCAAATATGTTTTTTATTTCAGTAAGAAGTTTCCTTTAGAAAAAGTTTAAAGTTTGTTAAATTGTTCCATCCTTTTTAGGTATTGACATCATGAGAGTGGTGGATTGTCTTTCTTTTTGCCCCCAGGTTTAAAGTTTGTTATCCATTTATACTATTGCTGGCATTTTTTTTTTCAAATTTTCTATCTAATATTCTGATGTACACCTGAATGATTGACCATCTGCAGGCTCCTTAAAATGGAAATTCTTAAAGGAGTAAGTTAGAACACATACACAAAGGAGCATCTTTTTCAATTCATTGATTCTGGCTTAGTGAGGTGTAAGATTTTAGTAGGTTATCCAATGGAGAACAAAATATGAGGATCATATGAGGAGAGAACAACTCCAATCAAATTTGAAGAAAATATGAAATGGAGAGAAATACAGAATTACATTGCTCTAGATGTTTAACTTGTTACAGCTGATACTGAGCTCTGGAGAAGGCTTGATGTTTGTGGTTATACTAATTAACAGCAATCTTTTGTTATCAAGGATGTCGAGTGAGGTGCTTATTTCATAAATATTACAAGAGCATGTTCTTCCTGTTCAAGCTATATCTGACACAACCATATACTTTGTCGCTGGTGTTTCTTTTTCTTATGTTTATAGATAATTTTTGAAATATACTTTATCTGGCATCACAACAATTAATTTCTAAGAAATGTTATAAATCTATTATTTAGTCATAATTCCTCTTCTCCATGCCTCTTTTTTTTTTTTTGTGGCTTGTCTTCCTGCTACCTTGTTTAAGTTTTGAATTTCTGTTGGGACATCTTCAGGGACTAACTACTGGAGGACTCCCAACATTCATCGATGTTGGTAACAGTTTTGGAGCTCCAGCGATTGTGGAAGATAATCTGATACATCAGGTTTGTTTGTCTAGTATTACATTCACGTTGTTCATGCATTGTAAAAAACAAAGTATTTATCGATTGTGGAAGATAATCTGATACATCAGGTTTGTTTGTCTAGTATTACATTCACGTTGTTCATTTATTGTAAAAAGCAAAGCAAGTATTTAAACAAGAAACTTCTCATTATTTGTCTTCTTGGCCTAATATTGTCCAATAGGCTATTATTATGCATTTCAATTTTTGAATTTGTTACTTCTTCATATGTCAAAACAGTTGGTGAGAAATGGAAAGAGAGTGCTGATGATGGGTGATGATACCTGGTTGCAGCTGTTTCCTGATCACTTTAATACATCATATCCTTACCCTTCCTTTAATGTTAAAGATCTTGACACGGTAAGTTCACTTAAATCTATGTTCTCAATCCACCAGAAAATGGTGCCTTATTCTTAACAAAGGACATGATATATACACATATTTTCTACTGATATGAATCAGTCTCTATCTGGCAGGTAGATAATGGTGTGATCGAACACTTGCTTCCATCATTGTACAAAGAAGACTGGGATGTTCTTATTGCACATTTCCTTGGTGTGGTAAGTCGAAATAATTGTGTTATGATAAGTTCCCCTCCAAACTTTAAAATTAAATTACCTGCGTGTAGGTTATATCGATGGATGAACATGCAAAATTTGCTAAACTTTTATACTTGTATATGACTATTTGTATCTTTTTGTCCTTTCATCATAACTTGGTTTTCTGCTTGTTTGGTAAATAATATTTCGTATAATCACATTGTTAATCTTTTCAACAGAAGGCTTAGCCAGATCTTTAATTCTGTTTCTGTTGCTTCTTGGTAGATGTTGCCATGTAATTGATTTTTACAACATCACAAAATTCATGATGAGAGAGAATTTGTTGTTCAAATGCATAGATTTCATGATAAGAGAGGATTCTACATCACTAAAGTTAAATCTCGAATGAGTACTTTGTGATTTATTACAAGTAAAATCAGAGGAACCTAATATTCTCACCTCCCGTTTGACTGCAGATGCTACTGTGTGACTGATTCAACTGTCAATAAGTTTAGAAGGTCTGGTAGGGTCACTCGTATATTTTCTTTCTTATAAAAGATTCATCTTTCATTGTTCAAGTCTTCCATATTCTGATCTCACCTTCATTTAGTTACTAATGCAGTTCCAGTAAGTTAGCCTGGTAATTACTGGTATTTCAGATGATAGGGAAAAGAGGTAAAGAAAATAGAGTAGACATACAACAGGTGGACAGAAAGGACTTTTACATTGACCTGAAGGCATAAGAAGGCTTGTTTATTATACAAAGGATTTATGTGGGCTGATCTCTTTTCCAGCGACATGAATTATTCTTCGGAGCAGATATTATTCTTATTTCACCTAGTCTAGAACTCTCTAGATGTGAATAAAAGGAATTCAGGTGCCCGCAAGACAAAATCTAAGAGAAATACTACTAACTAGAATCCTATGTTTACTTGTAAGAGACCAAATTGCAACACTTATGATATTCAGTAAAAAGGAGAAGAAAATTCAACGATAGAGAAACAGGACTGAGCGACTTGTGTCTCAGGACCTTGCGTTGGTTCCTGAATTCAGTTTGACCTAATCTTATCTGGAACTTATTTGGCACCGATTGATGTGCTTCTATTTTGCTTATATTGACCCCGACAATTTCTGCAGTTTGTTACTTGTTTGGTCTCTGATACAATGCAATGAGACAACTAGCTCTGGTACCCCTTAGGGCACTGAAAAAATACTTGCAACAGATGTGCTTGCTCTTTGAAATTAAGATGCTTGACATCCGATTAATCATCAATGCAATCCATGCATGAGCGTCACAACCTCCTTGCTTTCTCCTAAATTAGGGTAGTCAATTCATTGCATCACATCAGATTTGTGATTATGTAGGACAACTGGGACAAATGTTCTTTGTGTGAGCAGATCTGATTCACAACTCATAATAGTTTCCAACGAAGATTTTGAATTTCTTCAGGAAATCATTTTGATCTGCAACCAAGGAAAGTGGGAACTAATTATCTGAATTTTGTAGAATCCTTCATGTAGCCTTTCTTATGAGAACCCCCATTTCATACTTAGGTTCTTGAGTGAACCATGTAACCCTGAAATGATTTTGCTTAGTTGTCCCAATTAATACATTCAAATAGTTGAGATGTATATGACCAAAAACAACTAAGATGCCACATGTGCTGTGACAGCTTTAATGAAGTGGTATAATATAGAGAAAGTAGGGCAGTGAGATACTAGAAGAAAATAGATATAAAAGAAGAGAAGGAATATGTATGGGCTGTCAGGGCTTAAGGAACTTGCCTTAAGAGGAAACTCATGCATGATAATTTTTCTCTTGCTTTCAGGGCCTCATTGAAATCATCTTTTACCTTTCTTGGACTTTTTAGATACAAACAGAATGCTTCCATCCTGTCATATCTCATAACCTTGGAATCTTCTCTGAATTTATTATCAATCATGCTTCTGTACAAACTGCAAAAATGATCCACAAGTTAATTCACATAAGAGCAAATGAAAGTTATGAAGAAAATTTTGGGGTTTGAAATGTAGATGATATTTATCATGATCCAACTCAAAATTTGAAAACATGAATTGAATTTAGTGTCCTAGTTTCTAGGTTATATTGGTTTTTCCATTTAAGTGGCATTTTGCTTGCATAATTTTTTGCAACATATATGATACTTAGATGATGATCAATTTCTTATTATCAATAGACAAAATAAGATGTGTTCTGAATCTTATCTTTTCTTTTTAAGGTAAGTCCTGTAGTGCTATTTGAGTAAGATAGTTAAGTATTCAGAGGAAAGAGAGGGGACAAAAGGGGCAAAAGGGAGAAAAAACTAAAATTGTTATAGATGGAGCATTAGTCTCACTCCAGACTAGAGGTCTTGATACCCATTCATCTTCATGATGGGTATGTTGATTTTTCATTCCAAATAACTCCAGATTTAATTTCTGAGGATGACATCAAGGTTGGAGTTTTCTGGTAATTCAAAGAATTCTTGCCTTCCACAACATCCAGCAGGTGAATGTGAACATGCCATCTCAGGAATACCTCCACCTCCCATTTATCCTATGCTTCTTCCATACTTGTTAACACTTTTTGACCCTCAGAAGATGTTCACAGCCACTGCAAGTAACATCCTTTTGCCAATTCTGTTTTGCAAAACTGCAGTTTAGGTTGTGATGTTTCATTACATAATGCCAGCCACGTTAATCATAACAAACCTTTGTTATGAGGCATTTCAATCTGTTTAAAGCTGGGTATTCTATAGATTCTGTTACTACTTACTACCAAAGTTTAGAAACTGAAGAAGGGTAAAGAACTGCACCCTCTGTTGACCCATTTTGATATAATAAAAATGTCATCAATTTTGAGAGAAATACCTCTTCTTGACTTAGAGCCTTTTTATGGATTCAAAGTAGTTATTGCATCCATAAGTAAAACACATGTTTCTTTTTGCAAAAGATTTTTCACTTTATTAAATGTGGTGATGCTAATCTTTTAGGATCATGCGGGGCATATATTTGGTGTTGATTCTGCACAGATGATACAGAAGTTGGAACAATATAACAGTATTCTTGAGGTATTTTTGCTGAAACCACTTGCTCAAAATTTTCTGTTTCCTGCTAGCCTTTATTGTTAACTACAATGACCATTGTGACATAACTCATGCTTTCATCTAGTAACAACTAACACTACTCTTCAGGAAGTTGTTGACGTGCTGAAGAGCGAATCTGGAGCAGGTGGCCTTCATGAGAACACTTTTCTCATTGTAATGGGTGATCATGGCCAAACCACAAACGGTGATCATGGTGGTGGCACAGCAGAAGAGGTTCAGTGTATTTCTTATACCATTTTAAAGTTTCGTGAGCAACTTTATGCTTGTTCTCCATACACTTCTTTTTATTTTAATTTGGAGTTTCTTGCTCACCTATCTATTCGTTTTGAGCATGTACTCTGCAGGTTGAAACATCACTCTTTGCTATGAGTTTACAGAGTCCTCCAGCTTCTGTTTCATCTGTTCTTGATTCAAGTTTTTGCCATCCTGATTTGGTATGTTTATGTCTCAGTGAAACTAATTCATTTATTGGAATCAATTTTGTAACTGGTGGCGGTTTCATATCCTTATTCTACATTATACCACAATTATTGTTTTATGTGATGTGCAATCTTTGATGCAGCACTCTTCCCCTTCTAGTTAAAGCTAGTTTAGAACAACTAATATCATCACACTTTGCACATTCATTTTAGTAAATCTGTTTCATTTTTTCTAAAAGCAAAATTGCTCTAATTATGCAATAAATATGGTAACATGTCTTTTGTTATCTGCTTTCCTAGATGCCTTGTACGCTTTTCCAATTGTCATCAACTCTTTCCCTTCTCAAGATTATTACCATATTAAATTAGAGGTAAGATATGATCACCTTTAGGATGGGAAAGAAATTAATTGATGGATGTCAATGGAGATGATATTAAAAGATAATTTAGGAGTTGTGAGGAGGTATATGGGTCAGGAAGAAATAAGGCTTTGCTTTTCACATGTTTCTAGTTTGAAAATGTTGATATTGAAGGCAAAATCTATTATTATATACCCTATGCTGGAGTATCTTACAATTTATTACTAGTTAAAGGCAAATGCAACGGACAATTTACACTATATGACAAAAGTTAGTACATAATAGTTAGGAACTTAGGATAAATTAATAAAGCATTGATGGCCCAAATGAAAGTTGATCAGGGTAAGATGCTGATGACTAGGTTTGCATAGCATCAGTAGCTGGTATTAAGTAAAGCTGAGCCATTGACCAGGATGAAACTGAGCTCTATAATGCCAAATAGTAGGATTAAAAGATGACAATAGTAGGGTTTAAAGTTTAAACTAACATGAACTAGTGGAGACAACAATTTGTGGAGCAAGATTGCATACTACATTACTTCAAATTTTGGTGAAACTGAGGATTCTCTCAGTCGAAAAGTAAAACCTAAGTTTTGTTATATGTATTTTGATTCATCAGTCAGAGTTATGTGGTGCCTTGTTGCATACATTGAAAATATTAAGATGTCTGTGCTGTTAGTTTTCAATAGAATGATATTTTGTTGCTTTGTTTTTAAATTTTTTTATTTCTCAAATTATCAGGATGGTAGAAAGCTATGCGTTGGCATCTTCGAACAGGTTAGGTCCATCCTCATGTTCCCTAATATTGCGAATATAGCAGTTCCTTCAATTCCTTCAACTGTTTTTTTCTTTTCTCACATTTCTTTTTATACATGCAGCTCGACTTTGCAGTAACTATTTCAGCACTCCTTGGTATTCCATTTCCTTTTGGCAGGTACATTTCAGAACCCTTGAAAGCCAGTGTTTGATTCCAGCACATTCAACCTCATTAGCTCATGATTATGCTATACTTAAACCCATGATTTACTGTTTACATATTCTGTTTTGGTAGTTGTAGCCCTTGAACCAAAGGAAGCGACATTGCATCTCGCTGCTCAACTTGTCAGCGTTGCTGATTTGATGTTCCACAAAAAAAGGGATACTTTAAGATATTAAATATTTAGTTTCTAGGTTTTTTTTTTTGTTTTTTCATTAGAGGTATAACCATGTCAGTTTACAATGTTTGTCTGTGTGCTGTTTTCGATGCCATAAGTGTGTGTCTATAGGTTTACATGTATTCGCGCGCGCGCGCGCGTGTGTGTGTGTGTAATATTCATATGTTTAAACTTAGGTGCTTTCTGTTACATAATTTCCGTGTTACCTACTATACATGGTGGCTTACAAGAATGAATTTTTCTCTCTGTAGCATTGGGCGTGTTGATCCTGAAATATATGCATTGAGTGCTCATACATGGGAAGGTCGAGGAACAGGTACAAACGATTGTCAACCATCATCAGATTTGGCAGCATGGAAGCAAAACTATGCTAATGCTCTCTGCATAAACTCATGGCAGGTACTACTTGAAATTGTGTAATAAAATTGTGCTACTACTACAGTGTAGTTAATTTACTTTTGTTAAACTATTTGTAGCTAAGAGTCTGCCCTGATTATGCCAAAGAGGTAAAAAACTATAATATTAGTGTTATACTCGGAATTCTACCTAAGGTTATTTTGCGGATTTCTTAATCAAATTTAGGTTAGCGTTAATTAGGGACATTTTGGCAATTTAACTTGGACATTGGTATCCCTCCTAATTATGTTAGGAATGGACTTTGATTAAAGGAGGGAGGTGGAGGATTGACCAAATCCTAAATTAATTAGGAGTACAAATAACAACAACAATAATAACAAAGTCATAAGTTCCAACTATTTGGGGTCGACTACAAGGATTTGAATACCATATTGTACCGTTCAGAACGGGCGGTACATACCGGTCTACTAGCAGATCGGAATGCGGACCGCCCGCTACCGGGTGGTATCAAGTATTTAGCCCTATATCGAGCGATACGAGGCTGTACTTAGCGGTAACGGTCGAAATTGATCGTTATCGAATAGTAGCAATGTTCTGATCATTGGAGGCCTCCTCAAGGGTTTTTAAACCCTTTCCTTCCCCCTATTTCAATCTATTTTACTATTACACTCTCTTAAATTCTCTCAAACTCATTTTTTTTCATATTCTTTCTCTTATTCTTATATTTTCACTTTCCTAAACTCAACAAAGCAACAAATTATGGATTGAATTAAATTTAGGAGGCTAATTTGGGAGGATTAATAGGAAATTATTTTTAATCAAGAGGTTCTACAACCATCGTATTCACAGTCATTGTATTATGGAGAATCTTATGGCCAACAACAGTATAGTGATAGTTGATCATATTTCTACGAGCAACAGTATGATACGAAGTAGCAGATCAATAGCGAAAGTAAAAGTTGTGACATTCACCAATTCGTACCTCAGGAGCCGCCTCGGACACATGTGATTTACGTTGATCAACCTACAATCATCACCACATTGATGCACCAATGACATACGGTGTATCAATACACTATATATGAGATTAATTTCAGGATTGTGTCCAACAAACATATCATATTGATATATAAATACATAGGATCGAGGACCTCGATCCACCTCCCATAGAGGTTCGTCGTTCGTTTTGGTGGTAGAATTAGGTATATCTACACATATAATTATTTAATTCATTTGAATTTTAATGTTTAAATTATATATAAAATAATCCAACAATTCAAATAATTTTTCTATAGATAATTCAATATTAACGGAAGGATGATCCGGAATGGATCGAAATTTGCAAACCTTGCACAAGGCTACTCCTCAAAGTTCGAAAAAGATTTGTGACACTATTCTTAACTTAATTTACATTAGTTTTGTTAAAACTATACTAAATGTATATTTGTTTCTAACTTAAAAACCCTATCCTAACTTTTTTTTCCCATTTTTCAAGTATTTTCGGAGGGTTTTATGCCTATTTTATACGTATCGCTTGGTATGTCATTTCGTATCGTACCGAGCAAAGCTCTATACATCGGTACAATACGAGATTAAAAACCTTGGTCAGCTACATGGATCTTCTGTCACCATTGAAATATGTAAAAAGCCATAAGTTTAGTTAAGTTCAGAGTACTTAAATATTTATTTATAGTTTCCATTAAAGTCCTTTTAGGTCTTTCTCTATATCCAAATTAAATTACCAAAATGTCCTTACTTAACTTTAACCTAAATTTGATTAGGAAATCCCCAATATAACTTAAGTAGAAATCCAGGTATAACAATTAGCAGTATTAACACTTCTGTTAAGTTCTGCTTCAAGGCAGTTCCTCCAGTACTTTATTGTTGGAAAAACCGAATAAGCCACGAGGTTAGCATCACATAATAGAAAGCTTTTTCTGTTACTTTTCATTTTGGTTCTTGTTTCTATTCTTGTGGCTGAGTGTGATACTCTTTCTGGTTGTGTCAAGCCACGACATTAGTAACAACAAACATTCAGAAGTAAATTTAGCATGCCCATGATATGCATGTGTCATTTCATGTCAAGAAATTGGCATGAGATGACATAATTCAACTCTATATATCTGAGATAATTAGATTGGGCAATCGGTTTTATGTCCATTAATGAATGAATTCAATGTTATTTTTTCTGTAGCCTTTTACCTTGCGTTCTCATGCTTTCTTATGTTCATTTGGACAAAGGAGTTTTGTTTACCAAATTATGGAACTAACAGATAAGAATCTGTATCTAGTTGTAGGAGACATTTGAATCTGGACTAGTCTAACATCAATTTTGTTATTTGCCTATCCCAATTGTAATCTTCAGTTGGGAAGGTTTCCTCCAATTCTCTTGCCATGCTTCTCTTAATTCAGTTCCTTTTTGGTCTGTTGTTTACTTTACAGGTGAAGAGATATATTGATCTTTATTCTGCCACATCAGTTATTGGGTTGCCTACTGAGGATCTAAACCATGTATCAGAGTTGTACAGTCAAGCTCAGACTAACTGGTCAGATACTGTGAGCAGCGGTTACTTACCTATGGGTACCCCTCACAGGATTCAGGATAGCGAAGAGTCACCTTTTCAACAGAAAATTGATGCATATTCTGACTTCTTAGAGAGTGTTGCCAAGCTTGCTCGATCAGCTTGGACAGAGTTTGATGGAACTTTGATGGGTGTTGGACTCAGTTGTATGCTTGTTTCTCTTGCCATTCACCTATTGGCGATCAGAAGGCTAAATATTCTCTGTAAGCCTTATCAAAATGCCCTGAACATTCTTGGTAATTATTTCAGTCTGGTTTCTCCTCTTCTCTTGGTGGCAATACGGGCAGCCAGTTTTCTGTCAAATAGTTACATATGTAAGCTCAAAACTACTATGCACACTGTATTGTCCATATCTTTTACTATTCTAATTGCCTTCAACTATTATGAATGTCATTCAGTGGCAGAAGGAAGCGTTGCAAATTTTCTTTTAGCTACTGCTGGTATTATCAGATTACAGCGTTCGATCAGGGAATGGAAGCTTCCGACAGATGTTAGTATTAGTTCCATGCAGATAGATGTTTCTGATTTTCATATTTTTTATTTTTGTGATATTTGGTTTTTGCAGGAACTTTTCTTTCTTATTTTAAGTACCATTATTAGATTTGGAATAGAAATTGGGATGTCAAAGGAAAGCTCTGCTTCGACATTTTTGTTTACCTTTTCTAAAAATATTTTTGGTATCAATGAAGGAGATCCTCTTTTGACAGTTTTGACAGACATATTTCCAATAATTTTGCTATTCGTTTTGGCAATCATGTTTTACAAGTTCATTTCTGGCATATGTTGTTGGCCACACTTTAGATATATTCTCTATTTTGGAACCGTATGTAGCTATCTGCTCATAGCATTACATTGGGCCTCCGAGAGCAATTTGATGCCTATTTCTTTGTTTGTTCAATATACTGGAAGGAACTTTGCACCTCAAGTGGTTTATGCTATTGGCTTTGGACTTCTGGTATTGTCAGTGCTTTCTCGGTTTCTGGACAGTAGTAGGGTAAAGCCAACAGCAAGGATGACAGTTTTATCTCTGGCCTTAGTTTCTTCATGGAGCCCAACTATCTTGATTCTACTGGGAAGACAAGGTCCCTTTGCTGTTTTGATTTTCATAAGTGGAGGTATTCTTTATCTCAAGTTTTAGTCCAGTTGTTTTGTCTACGTGTAATGATTATAAATCTTAAAATAACAGTCTACTAGTTTGTAGATTTTTATATTACATGCTTGGAAGTTGTTTTGTCAATGATTTTTCTGCTATGTTTTCCTGGAATTCATAAGTGTAATACCGTATCATTTGAATAATCTTTATATGACAGCCTGGTTTATAGTAAAGTCATGGAGGGAAGGATGGATAGAATCCACAAGAAGAGATTTGGGAGCCTTCGTCATTGATCCTATACCTGTGATTCAATGGAGCTTTCTAGCTGTTTGTTTATTCTTTTGCACTGGTCACTGGTAAGTCACATGGATTTTATAAATTTTTTTAATATTAACACCTGTAGAATATTTTTTTACATTTAGCTTAGGCTAGAATAAGTTATCAGGGGACTGCATCAAGTTAACCTGTACCCCATAGCTAATTTCATGCATTGGTTAAGATTTTCACCTAAAATTTTTGCTCCCTGTATATTCACCCTGCACAGAAGATACACTAGCTTAGCATGATTGTGCACATATCTGTACCCACAATTGTTGGAATAATACATATGACCCCCATATCTTTAGCATGGTACCTCAGTTTGTTCTGCATATGGAAGCCAGTTTCGTTCCTGGTGTTCAATTTATTATGTTATTAGTGACCATAATTCACATATTTGAAAGCAGATGGAATTATTTCCCTGGAGGATGCTATACTTTTTCTCAAATTTTTGTGTAATTTTCTTTTTAATGCATACTGTGGAATGATCCTTCTATGACTGCATTTAGAGATATGATGAAGGAAGACAATAGTTTTGTAGAGGTGCATCATTTAAATGCCTGAAATGCTATTATCTGGTAAGATGAAGTTAGTTGTACATTTCTTGTGTACTTTTCCAATATTTTGACTAAAATACTTTTCCAGTATTCGGTGAATATGGACTTCCTCAGTAGCATGTGATGTGAAAATCATGTATATTGATCTTGAAACAATGGCCAATATGATGTGATGAGTTTAGTTGTTATTTTGTTACAAATGTGATAGGTAGACATGCATGGTTTATCACATGTCCGGACAGATTTCACATTTTTCATATCCTGACATATACGTGGAATTTCTAGTCTTTATGTTTGCCCTTTTCACACGTAACCTTTGTGTATAATTATGCAGGTGTACCTTTGATGGTCTGCGTTATGGTGCAGCATTTGTTGGGTAAGTCGAGACGTTCTATATTTCTTACTGATTAAACTGCAGATTTTCTATGATGCATGTTTATGGTTACTCATAGGTCACTACCTTTATAAGTCTTTTAGGTCCTTTCTTCACCAATGCCTTTGCTTTTGTTTGGAGGCTTAAAATCTTCATTTACAAAAGTGATACATTTATTACCTTATTGTTTTGCAGGTTTGATCATTTCAATATCATCCGTCAAGGTCTTCTACTTGCAATAGATACTTTTGGTGTGTCTCACATTCTTCCTATTCTTAGTATTCCATTTATTATCACAATCCAGTTGCAGAATAGTAAGGAAAACTCTGCTGAGGGTAATACTTTTCTCTACCTGACACAGGTAATTTGATTCATTTTTTACAGACCATATATCACATTTTGCAACTTCTCAAAAATTACTTTTCCCTCTCTTGTTCTTTTTTATCGATAATTGCCATGGTGTAGATCAGTGAACATTCTCCCTGTTCACTTCTCTGTCCTGAATTTTCAGTTTATCCCTAATCATTTGTACCATTCTTGTGAACGTTCAGGTCTTCTTGATTTATGGGCTTATAACAGCTACAACAACTACATTGACAATCATATGCGTCACAATTCAAAGAAGACATCTAATGGTCTGTTTCTAAGGAGATCTTATTTTTCAATTCACCATATTTCCTCATAATATTAGCTTTTACTACTTTAAACCAATCAATGATGATAAAGCAATAATAATTAATCAACCTTTTTATATTCTGAAAGAATTTCTTTGATGTTCCCTAAATAAAAAGTTGTTTCAGAAAACTTGTAAAAATCATTTTTTTATCTGGTGATTAGGTACTATATGGGCATGTTTAAATCCATAATAAAGTAAATCTTTAAACCTTTTTCAATTTTCTTGCAGGTTTGGGGATTATTTGCACCAAAATATGTTTTTGATGCCATAGGCCTTCTTGTGACAGATGCATTAATTTTTATGGCTTCTCTGTACTATTACTGACATGGCAGTGATGTGTTCTGTAATGGCATGAAGACTCAGGCTCAGCATTTTCCTCCAAATTTTTTTCTTGGAGAACTAGATTCATTACTAATTTAACCATTTTTATTCAGTAGATAATTAGATGAATTTTGTCATGGTCCGGTCTTCATTGGCTGCTCTGAGGCATATTGCCTAATGGTAACAACTTCTTCACTCTATGGTTATTGCTAACATCTCTTGGAACTTCAAGTTTATATAAAACTATGATATTTTTAATGATACAGGTTTCTTATACAAAGGACATAAATCAATGGATTATTGTTTGATAAAAGGGAAAAAAGTGGCATGCATCTTGGAAATCTCATATTGCTTCAGATCTTTCCTTGGAGCTTGTCAAATTGTTTAGGTCGTGTTTTTCATGTTATGATAAATGGCTATTGATGATTTAGTTGATTTCTTCTTTTACCAAGGGATGTCAATGCGGCTAACTTCAGTTGTCGAACATTGAAGACAATTTTGGTGCCCATTTAGTCACTAGAGCAACCTGGCAGGATAATGAGATCCAGGATATAGCTATTTTATTCCTGATAATTTTATACACTTTATTTGTGAGAACTGATTTATCATTTTGAAAGATGAGCAGATTAGTGTGTGTGACCATCATTTGGCATCTAGTGTACCTGTGACGCTCTAGATAATCCATCATTTCAGCCTCTGGTAGCTGATCTCATATCAGCTTCGCTAGATAAGAGTTTAATGCACGTGAATACGATCTGTTATTATGTTAATGAAGATATGAGAAGCTAAGGTATGAAAACCTTGACCGTGGATGCTCTGTGGTCACTGAGCTTTACTTTTACCTTTTGATGCTTTCTATTCTTGCTTGCTTCCTGTGGTTATGCTCTTATATGGAAGACTTATTTGATTATCTGATGCCTATTCTCTGTATTGAGTCTAAAAGCAGCGGAATGCTTTGGTTTAGAGAGGAGATATGCAAATTATTCTCCATCTTCTACTAGGTGGACAAATTCATTTACAATTTTGTTTCAAGAACTCACTGGTGCATATCGTCACATCAATTGCACAAATGGTTTCAGTTAATCATAGATGTGCAACAACTAATATTTTGTAGAGGCTCTGCTCCATTTTGTATCGTCACTAGGAAACCATTAATTCTCAGTTTCCTGGAACAAATTGTTTGTCTTTCGTTGCTTGCAGCAATATGTTAGGGAGTTCAGTGGTAAAGGTAGATCACATTTCAATAAATTATGATGTCGTGATTATAAAAAAAATCAGAGTCGTTGAACGCACTTAATTCATACCTTGTATTTTTTGTGTGGTAGTACATATAATTAATTATGGTGAAATGACCTATTGCAGGAGAATTTGGCTTGACTTTGTCGTCCTACCTGCGAGCATTTTATTACCTTCAATAGATATTTTGCCTCTTATATAAATCTTGCCTCTTGTTAAAAGAAAAACAAAGTTTATCATGCTTCTCGCTTGCATATTGCTTCTGAATATGTTTCTATCCTAGTTACTCCTGTGCATAAATTGATGTCTTAGCTGCTTTAGATCAGCATGTAACGTGGTCTGGGTAGTTAATAGTTGTTGAATAGTCTGTGGTTTAGACTTTGTATGCTGACTTAAATGAGTAGAAGCATTTTGAACTGACCTGTTTTAAGATGCACATGATTTGGGGACCTTGTGGAACAATATATTGTAGAAACAAGAGCACCAGCATGACCATGGAAAGCGTGCAAAAGATTCTAATCATATTGTTCATCAAAGGTGCGTCATGTTTAGTTTGAAGAATTTTACCTGTCTACAAAAGACCTCTCATCTTTCAAGACCCCAGTCCCATATTTTATTGACGGCATATTAGAACGAGAACATTTTGTTTCCTTGGTTGCGTATTGTCCATGTCTTTGCTTAGTGTTTATTATGTCAAAGCCCGTCGCAATTTTTTGCCCGCACAATAATGGAACCATACAGCAGAAACTGTGGAGCCGACTTCCAGAGTTGTTTCTCGTCAATTAATCACTAAACTCACATAAACAGGGTTGCCGTCTCTTCCCCAGCATTCTCTGGGCCACAAGAAGGTCCTTCTGTGCTCGTAATGCACCCGGAAGGAAGGTAAAGTCTTATTCTGATGTGCATCTTCCACCAGCATATGCAGATGGTTGAGGTGAAGCCTTCACAGCTTTTTCTTCCAGTATTCCTGTTCATGGGGCCTCGCATCGATATTTGGTGAACCCTCTGTTGCTGCTTTCGAGTCAAATCAGGTGGCCAATCTAAATTTCCTTGTTGTACCTGCACCCCTCTTTTTTGTCAGGCTAAAGAATCTGATAGGGAATGGGCACTCGTTGAGCTCGGTAAGATTTCTTATTTTTACTTGATTGCACGTTTGTTGTTTCTTCCTTCGTCTGTTTATGTTTAGAGTTGGTCATATTATTCCTAGTCAAATCACTCCCATCCTGCACGTTTGTTTAGGCATGTGATGAGGTTTCCTGTCAATGTGATGAGGCTCCCATCTTGCACTGCAGCAGGAAGACAAAAAGAGGAGCAGATCTTTCGAGGCAGACTTCCTTCTCCTTCGTCAATTTGGTCTTTGCTTCTCTTTTGATTATGAGCCTTTATGCAACTTACTGCTTGCCAGCTTCATCATCACACAATCGCTGTTCTAAATGATTTCCTCAACATAGTGACAAAGAGAACAAATGTCAGCCTCGGTAGACTATCGAGCCACTCTCCAACTTCTACACGCAACCAGGAAGCGCCTCCTTTTGTGGCACTTTCTTCATGAACATGTATCTTCTCATGCTCAAGTATATATGATTTGTCTCGTTTAATATATAGCTCGAGAATTTAGAGCCTCGTAAGCCTCATGATCGAAGCTGAGGTGACCTGAGTAGTTATCGGATCATTCAGCAAGAGGTAGACGGCCATAAGCAGACAGTGGAGCGCAGTTGCCTTCACAGAATTGATTGTTGACTGCCAAAAGGCAAAGGATTGATGGTGTTAGTGATGAAGGAAACTTGAAGGGGACTCCTTAGAACATAGATTTTTTTCCACTTTTCATGGCAGCATGTCAACTGCATCTATGCAAGAAAACAGCGAAAAAGAAGGAGGTGAAGGTGACTGAAAAGAAGCTTTTATTATCTGCACTCTGTCCCAACCTAAACAATTAAGTTGGGATAACACTGCCACCCTGACAAATTATTCGAAGATTACATAGCTTACGACTGTTCTCCGAGACTTATGTGCATGAGAAAAATCTTGTAACACACACCCACACACACACACACACACCTGTGAACTACTCTGCTGTCTTCTCTTTGCTTCCGAGTCCTCCAATTCAGTTGCTGTTTCCGAGAACTCGATTAATGAATAGCTGTATGCTTCTCTCCATTGCTGATTCCATACGAGCACCGGCTTTGTTTCTTGATCGTGTCTGTCAATCTGATGGTGCCGTTGAGGTACTCCGACCATTTGAGATCCTCTGGCTCGCCTTCGAGATGGATTTCCGCTCCCTTGTTGGGCAGCAGCTCTGACCACGGGAAGATGCCATTGTCGAGAAAGGGACTGTAGCTCTGCAACTCCACTCCATTGCTACTGTTGCCGCTGCTCGCGCTGCTGTTGCTGGTATTGCATGCCTCGAAGTACTGGAAAGGTAGCAGGGAGGCGTCCGGTGGGAGACCGGCGGGCATCGGCTTTAATTCCACCGAGGTCGATCGAGTCGACGGTGTGTTGTAGCTCAATTCTGGGATCACATCGAGCAGCCTGCAGTTCTGGGCAAACCAGAGAGGCATATTTTGGTTGACGATGTCGCAGTTAGAGCTCCGAGATGCATGCTGAAGTGCGATGTAGCTCAATGAGCTGGCCAGGGAGGAGCTCTCCACGCTTCTGGGAAGGCCGAGTTCTTCCGTGGCTGTCATCGACCTCCCAATTTGGTTCCGCTCCAGCATTGGCATCAATGGCGCAATCGGCTGGAGGACGGCGAGCTCCGGATTCCCCGACCCGGGCGGCGCGAGCTTCTTCGGCTCGCCGGATTCTGACGCCTTGTAGCCGTTACCGGCTGCTCTTGCCTCTCCGCCGTCTGCCTCGTTGAGCGGCTTGTGGGTGTCGGGATCGATGCCGCTCTGCTTCAGCTTCTTCTTCACGCAGGAATTCCAAAAGTTCTTGATCTCATTGTCCGTCCTCCCCGGCAACCGGGTAGCAATCCGCGACCATCTGACGGAACAGCAGTCAGAGCTTGCAGACGCATCTCTGGGGATGCCATGTATTATTATTAGTAGTAGTACCTGTTGCCTAACACCGCATGGAGTTCGACGATGAGGTCCTCCTCCTGCTGGGAGAAGGTGCCCCTCTTGAGATCAGGCCTCAGATAGTTTATCCACCTCAATCTGCAGCTCTTGCCGCACCTCTGGAGACCTGCAAGTTCGTAGCTTCAGCTCCGAGCCGAGTCTCGAGCATTGACGCAAGTGAACAACAGAACACGTACCTGCTAACTTGGGCACGGAGCTCCAACATCCATGGCCGTACTTGGTGATATGATTCAGAAGCTTCTCGTCCTCCTCGGGAGACCACAGGCCTTTCCTCAGCTTCTGCTTGAAGCAGCAAGCGTGCCTCCCCATTCCGGCCGGAGGGATTCGACTCAGAAGACGGGGGCGAGCTGAAAGGGCAGGGCGGCCATGGTCAAACCTGCCTGCCGTCGTTGGATTTTGGATTCTCGGCCTCCTTCCTTCACATTCATTCAATCGCCACGGCCTTTTAACGTAGGGGGCTGAGTGCCACATCCAGCTCGTAGACTTAACGTTCTGCTGGTCCAACAGTGGGGGCAGTGTCTGCCACCATTCTTCCACAGCAGACTTTGTCCATGGCAGTAAAAAGTAAAAGGCCATGCAAAAAAGGCTTCTTGGAATTGACCGATCAGCGTATCTTTCCACTGTAAGCTTCGAGAATGCATGTATCTCAAGATTACGTTGGTCTCAAATCCAGGTGGTGGTAAATTTCAGCTCCACTTTCAGGGAGAGAGAGTGCACACGAACGTGTTGGGCATCATGCGTCAGGGGGGAGAACAGCTCCTCTTTTGCTTTTTGGTGGATCTCTGATCACATCCACCGCGATGGAGAGCCTTGTCAAGGTTGTGTGAAGTGGCTGTAAAGGCAAAAAAGGAAGTTGCTCGGCTTCCCCGTCCCGGAAAGAACCACCGACTCCCCAAAACTCTCTCTCTCTGGACAGGGGTAACTTTTCGTGTGCATCCCGAGAGAGTTCCATCATCATCCCTGCAATTACAGAGAGAACCAGCGAAAGCTCACTCCAACATGGCTGCGTGTTCCGAGCAGTTCGGATGCCACGAAATCGATCCGATTAAAGTAAAATAAATTAAAATTAAAATCAATTGGTTCAGTTCGATTAATCGATTTATAAATTTAAATTGATCGAATTAATTTTTGTATTCGATTCACTTTTTTTGATTGATTGATTGATTGATCGAACGGATCGTAGCCATCCCTTTTTAGTGTGGCTCGTGCTGCATTGGGGCCCTCCATTAGAGGAGCAACCTCATCTTCATCGTTCGACACTGCCTGTCCTTGCTGTGTCCAGCTTATGCGAGGGGCCTTTCCAGTAGTCATCCGTCCATGACCACGCCCGCCCAAGCACATTAAATGCTGCTATTGCTCTCAGGACTGAAGTGTGCAACCTATCAGACTTCGATCGACATCATCCATTGCTCCGCAAGCTTCTAAATAGCTGTCGGGTGTCGTGGATTGCCCAATGCAAGAAGAACCGGAAGATGTGATGTAATTCCCCGTCCGAGGCAGCCACATCCTCCTCGTCGTACTTGTTTCTGAACGACACCAAGATTACTGACATGAGAGAGAGAGAGAGAGAGAGAGAGAGAGAGAGCTCCAGCCGATGGTCCTCACAGCTGATGCTACCTGTTCCTGTAGATCCACGCCATCAGAGGTACGACGGATGAGGGATTCCAGTCACGCGACGCGGACGATTCGGAAGGGGGGGGGAGGGGGGCCGGAGCGGAGAACCGTGCGTGGTTCGTCTAAAAAAGAGACGCATCGGAGACAGAGTCGAGAGGGGCGAAACCCCACCGAGGGACGGCGGAGCCACTGCAAATGGTCCAACCGTGAACACCGCACCAGCATTGGTACTGCGTGCTGAAGTGACGGAGGCACTCTCGCGGTGTTAAAAGAAGCATCGGCCACTGTTTCAGCGGGCGGATGCATGTCGACCTCAACCACATAGCCTGGTGGCGGACAACAAGCAACCCACCATCGACAGCACAGCCGCCCTCACTAACGCTCCCTCCATCCATGCATGCGTGCCTTCGGCTCCATTGTTCAGCTCATGACAAAACAGGCATCGAAGACGTTCGATATTACGGTGCGATCGCAATGTTGCTTGGTAGGGGATGAGATCCGAAAACATCTCATACCAATCTTATAACGAACATGCATGCATCTCATGTCCAGCAACATCAAATATTTGTCGGTCAATTTTAATTGGTAAAGACTTTGATGATTTGTCGACTCTCATTTTCATCGTTTATTTATTCATTAAAAAAATCAAATATTATCTTAATAAACTTCGATGTGATAAATCTTTTAACAAATATATGATATGATTTTATTTTCCGAATCATCTCTAGCATATCGACACGTCCGACTATGGGATCAGACTCAGCATCTTAATTATATTCGCTTCGCTTGATCCGAATGTTACTCGGCAAGAATTGGGGGTGGTGGGTTGGTTTGTATCGTAAACAAATGACACAGATGTAATAATTACGATAATTACGATAAGACTTGCGTGACGCTCGCTGATGCCCAGCCCCCATGTCGGACAGCGCGTAGGTGACACGGGTCGTAACGCCAATCGAGGCCCATTAACGACCGCTCAGACTCGATCCCGCACGTCACGCCAACAGCGACGTCAGACGTCATCAAAAGGTATGATCCTACCCCCTGCGAGCAAGCACATCAAGTAACACCAAACTCCCCTATAAAGATCCTTGCATTCTAAACGGGGGGGGGACTGGGACGAGCAACGTCTAACTTAACCATTAGAGGGGTCGGGTCGAGCATCCCGACCCGACCTGCGTGCAGGGACGAAGGCGAAACACTCCTCTCCGGGCGCGTCGGCAAGGAGCCCCTTCCTGAAGGAAACGGCGACCCGTCATCCGGACCCGAACCGAGCCGCGTCAACCCCGAGGCCACGGCTAAGAAGTTGTTTACACCAACAAAAATAATCATTCCTAATGATCTTATTGGTCTTGATATGTAGGAAGGCTTTTTCTTATGTATTTATATGATTCAAATCATTGATTGATTTATGTTATAAAGTTAGTTGGTTGGGGAAGAAGTGTATTTATATGAGTCTAATGTTGTCCATTTTTGAATCTTGATAAATGTTTCTAACATCAAAATATAGTTAAGAGATGCCTCCTATGCATTAGAGATAAGAAGATGTTTACGTTGGATGTTTTGGATTTTTTTGTCTTAAGATGAGATACATTATTATGTTAAGGCCCTTCCGATAGTTTAGATACCTTTGTCTTGTATTGATGCATCGCGTATGAGATAACTCAACTCGTTAAGTTATATCGAACGCTTCGAGTATTTTTAGCCTAGGTAATGTGTTCGCTTAGGATGAAAACATTCAATGGAGCTTAACTAAGTGAAGTGTCTTATACATGTGATACTTATGGCCAAGAGAGGCATTTGAAGTACCCAATGTATCTTAATCGGGTGAAGTGTCTCTTGCACATAATGCATTCTCTAAGACAAAAACATCCAAAATGTCTAACAATATCTTTTGTGAGATTTATCTGCCTAGAACAAAAATATCTTTTGCATAACATCTGACTCATCCTAACGAGACAAGACATGTGCTTGTGTCTAATTCGTCCTCCAAAACCAAACATTCAAAGCACCTTGTAACTAGTTTTTTTAATGTAAATTATAACTATCAAGATCACAAAACAAAATAGACAATATACTTTTACATGGATAAACTATGAGATAATTGATATTGCAAATATAAATGAGCATTAGGAACTATAGTTACAGAGTAAACACAATGAGGGCATGACGCTTTAGATATGATTACTTCAAACGTAATCAAATCCGAGAAAACGATCTAACTCGAAGAACTCCACCCCATCAAATTGACGATCAAAATTAAATTAACAACACTTGAGTTCTAAATGAGGGATTCGATTGTGGTAACAATGCTCAACCTATAAAAATTTAAATTATAGATGCTAAACTAAAGATTTGATGTATCGAAGTATATTGTTCGATTGTATATATGATATGTATCGGTTCGACAAAGAATCAACACATATTAGTACAGCTCAGTGTATCATGTGACGATACGCACGATATAGTTATGTACATATCATACCATTAGTTGATGATCGGTATATGAGTCCAGACCGATAATACTATTCACCATCATAAATTTTACATAAAAAACACTTAATATTACAAACTTAATAAAATATGAAGTGTCATAGAAATCTAGTCAAATAACACTTGTCCGTCCATAAAAGACTGACATTTATGATATATTTTCTTTGGATCCTCTCCTTCTTATGGATACACTAAATACCAAATTTGATATTTAATTATTTATTTAATAAAGGATGGCTCTCGAGTCTTGCTTTCACACCCCAAAGATATGCATGACATCGTGATACAGACACTCGTCGTGGCACAACTCGCACCGCATGTTATAGCAAATCCATGAGGTTTTGACCAACGCCAAAGTAAACAAAAGCCGGCATGTATAAGCAAAATCTTCCATGCATTGTGTGCATGGGATGGGGACAAGCAAGCACTGGAATGGCATCTCCATCTCTATGCCTCCACCTCCACTTGATGGCACCAAATAGAAAACTGAGACCCCCTCTCAAGCATTATGAAGCCGCCCTTGTCTTTACTGATGTTTCCAAGCACAGATGGGATGAGGAAAAGGACAGACATTTTGGAAAGAAATGCTAAACATAATACACTTGTGTTTCACAAAATATTGTAATCCACAGGGCCTCACCTCACCACTGCAAGCCACATGATGTCCTAATTGTCAACTGTACAAGAAGCATCTAGTCTTATCTTTTGCAACCATCAATTATTAGATGTGTTTTCTTTTAGAAAACATCAGGGAGACACATTTAGTTATGATTAAGAAGAGGAAGAAGAAGAAGAAGAAGATTCCATGGCACTGCTGGTGATTGAATTTACTGTGCAAAAGGATCATTGGATATGGATGGTCATGAGACGTCTGCTTGGCTACAGCTGGATGATAGTGAGGTAGCATCTTGGCGTCTACTGGTGTGGAGCAATGAGGCAAAGCTATTGTAGTCCTGTTGTGACCATCACAGATTGCCGTGAGCCCCAAACCTTATCTCGTCCTTGAGGAGGAGGAGGAGGAGGAGGAAGAAGAAGAAGAAGAAGAGCATCCCTGAATCAATGAACCAGGTCAAAGGGTGGTCCACATGCTCGTTACAAGAAGTATGTGTTGTGGGGAATACCACCAAAAGGGACTCCCATCGCCGGTGGACGTTTCTCAGAGACTGCAAAATGAGTCGAGGAAGAGTGCTCACAGGTCTTGGACTGGTTTAGGTGTCTCTTCAATTCAACTCGACCGCATAAGAGATAAATGGTACGATGCGTGAGGTTCCTGCCAACACAAAGTTTGATGAAGGATATTGTATACATACAATCTTATAATTTTAAACAAAGAATGCACACCAAAACATAATATAATAAGATACCTGCCATGCCGGTGTCTTCATGATTTGAGATTCCATGCCCTTTTTCAAGTTAGGGGTTCTCTTTGTACTCCAGCATGCCCCCATATTTAAATTTGATGCAGCAAACTTCAATCTGAATTTGCTTGTCAACATAAGCATGTGAGCCAAAACATGTAAAAGTTTTGTAGTATTCCTCTCCTCTCTTTCTTTTTACATTATTAGCACAATTTGATCATCGGGTGCCAATATTAACTTAAGGGCTGTTGGGGTCCAATCCATCTGCACTGGCAGAGAGAGATAGATGATACCTAATTCTCCAATTCTTAGGGTTATGTCTCTGCACCTTATCTTCCAGTTTCTAGGGTTATGCCTCCCCTCCTACTCAAGGCATGGACAGGAACATGGCATGCAACAATTTTAATTAGGCCGTTACTCAGTTGTCGTACTCCCCCTTCTTCCTATGAAGAAGGAACCACAGTGGGTCATTTATAGACATCTAGCTCAAAAGGATTTCCACTCTTCGATTCATACTAATCCACAGGCTACACTTTAGTTGGGTCCTTAAGTGGCACAGAGAGCAAAGTGCTATAGCTTTTCGTTCAGAAAAGGAAGGTGTGGGAGGCCCAAGACATGATGGCATTTGACCTTAGCAAGAATAAGGAAGAAAGAAAAAGTTCAAAGTGATGAATCCACTAATTATAGGATCCTTGTTGGATTGAGAATGCCACTTCGTCCCCACAACACCCAAGTGATCATGTTCTCACTCTTTGTTATGAAAGTGGAGCCTGTCATCAAACCGTGCATCATTTAAGTGCTACAATTTGAAGAAGGAAGATTGGCCACCGTAGTTAGAAGTTAATTCTTCCACGACGTGTCTCACTTGTTTCCACCCAAATGTCATCTAATGGAATCGTACAAAATATTAGGTCAAGTGGAAATAAAGATGAGGAAACAAACAGTTCAAATTAAACATATCAGCAGTTAAAAGATGCTGGTGAATAAAGGTGAAGTGAAAACAAGAATTTATCATCTGAAAGAAGTCAATGAAGCCCTATTAAGGCAATTACGAGATGGTCCATAATCTTCCAATTTTTTAGTCTTAACTGAATTTGCTATAACACTCTTCTATAAGAGTGATGTTACCAATCTAGTGAAACTACAGTTGTTCATCAACATATAAGTACTACAGTTTATGATTTTAACCTATGTATCATAGCATCAACGAAAAAAATTTATGCATGACAATAAACCATGCTAAAATTACAGTGTTGCCAAACTTTATAACCAGGAACTTCTAAAGGAATAAGGGATCTCTAGTTTACTTTTTGCATAGAGGAATAGGAATTGATCTGATTTAGGGGTCGGCAAAAAGTTGTGCCGATCATAAATTTTTGCCGACCCCTAAATCATCACTGGCTACTGCTGAATCTTCCACCATTATGGAGCCTGTAGGCCCTAAGCATTGTCAGCACTACCACTTGTCACTACCAAGACAAAAGTTTTTGGAGAAAGAAGACAACCCAAAAGTTAATATTGACAATGGACAAACATTTATGGCACACGTCCAAGTAGTTGAAATCCAGGGAGAAAAAGGAGCTGGTTGAGGACGAGAGAAAAAACAAGTAACAAGTCCAAGACATAACTAGATTGACAAAACGTTGTCCCCACTGTTTTAAATAAAAGGGGAATTCTTTGAATCTGATACCTCATTAGTAGGACCAACCAATCTTGAACTGTTCTCTGAATTGACGTCTTCAAAAAGCTGAAGAATGATATAATGCAGCGAGGCAACAAACAGTACCTGTCATTAAATGAAACATTTTGAAAATGATCGATGAATTAATGGCTTCACCAACATATGCATGAATTCCATTAAGACAATAAAACAACGTGAATTGTTTATGTAATTTAAGAGGTGTGCTCACCAACAGCCAATAGAAGATCTGAGGCCACAAAACCATGTTATCGTTGCAGATGTAATTCTGATATCAAATTGTTATCTTCCCAAAGATAGTGTAGCCAAGTTCACTGCAACTCAATGATCCCAAGAGGAGATAACAATGATCAATAAATGATAGAGGAGACAGGCAAGATCTATTCCTAGGTGCTATTGATTTCTGCCAAATATTGTTTAGCAGAATAGAAGAGATCATTGATTTAATGATCTGTTCCTAAATATGAACATGTGATGAGTTCAGTGATTTGTTTGCTTATAAAACGAAGTTCTTGAAGATATCCAATGTTCTAGAGAGAATTGTTAGTAGAATAGTTCTCCAAAAATCTCTCACATTCATTTATGAAATACCTGAACACATCACCTTGAAAATTGTGTTGTCAGATGAGAACAATTTTCTGATGTCAACATTTTAAGTTAGCATCTAACATCATCACAGAAGGATGCTTGACAGCACAAATATAGTCCAAGAGAGACCAATTTGCGGATCAAACAGAACTTCAACATATTATCAAACTCACATCAATCGATCAACAATTGTTGCTTGGTTGTTGCCCATGTCAATTCAGACATGTCAAGGACATTAAAAATAAAGATAACGAGTTGATTCAGTGTAGAACTTATCGAGTTTAGTGTTTCTTAGAAGGATCACGATTTTTCAGGTTCAAAGTCATCAAGATTTTAAAATAAAGAAGATGAATGGATTCGGCTAAATATGGATCACATATTTAAAACTCAACATATCTCAAAGAAAAACAAATTTTGATTGATCAATCCTGTTTCACTACAAGAACAAAAGAGGAAGACTGGACTAGATTCCAATAAAATTTCACATACCCTCAACTCTCAAAGGAAAGAACTCCTTGAAATATCATATTCTGAAAAAATTTATTGCTCCATTTTAACATTAAGAAATAACTATGACTGTAGAGAGGATTAGTAAAAGCCGCATAAATCTAAGGTCTACAAAGAACTCTAATTACATGGCGAGGACACAATATCATAGAGATGGTCAATTGAGAAAGCGTAAAAATGTGTCACTGCATCACTGTCATAGCATCCTTTACCAGTCACATATGGTGATCACTGGAAGAGCTTATCTTCCAACAACCTTCCTATGAGGAAAAAATGAACAGATACATTGTTCTGAAAGAAATCACTTTTTGTGGTCCATATGCAGCATATACACTTGTTATTGCTGTAACCATCACATGGTATAACAGTAGGACAAGAGGAAATTATGCATCCTATATACATCACCATGCATCACTTTACGTGGACGTAGAATAACACCTGATTACAAACAACCTTTTACTTTTCAGGTTCAAGTATCATCACATCAGCAAGTGGTATGGATGACCAACCATGAACATGGACAGTTCAATATTAACATCAAGAATGTATACAGCAATTAAATAGTTGCAGGATTCTTTTTATGGACACTTCTTGGGAGAACTTCTGTTTGATTGATGATTTAATATGTATACACAAATGTATATATATAGAAATTAATATATGATTAGATAGATTGTCTATCTGTTGCTCTTACGCATTAGATATTAATTAATGAAAATTTTTAAAAAATTAGCTTCATTTATTACTTCTTAACAATAGTGTATCAACATAACATAGATTCGATTTTATAATTGTGTTGTACCAAGTGGTAACAGTATGTGCCGATCCAAGCTGGGATCGGTATGGATATGAATTCCAATATTTTTAACCATGACCTAGAATAATTTTCTCTTTTTTTTTTATGATTGGAATAGGATGCTAGTTATTCATTGTGATGTATAACTGTCTATGTTAACATCATAAATAAATTTCAAAATTTGAAATATATGGTACCGTATATGTAAAAAGATCTCTTGCCAAATTTCTGATGTATGACAGCCTAAATTAAGGACTTAACACATCAGCATATTTCTATCATGTCATGCCGGTATCTGTATCTCTATCTTTGTTCCACATATGTCAAAGGAGAGTCCTCTGAACTCGTAATTTTTTTCATACAAAGATGAGCACTAAATTATGATTTGAATGAGCAATCAATAAGTCCAGCTCCAAAGTGACAGGAATAGGAGATAGTTTTGCTCAGGACAACCTCAAGTATATACATGTAGTTAGAGATTCACATTGGGGGATGCTAAACATATACAAGCTCAATAGTTGACTTAGTCTACATGAAACTTGCGCTGAAAATTCAGCCAATCAATTTTCACCCACAATATCATCATCAAAAATTATATGCATAGGACTAGAGTGAATTCTTATTAATTTTTTGCTGGGCATTCATTAAGGACCTATCAGATGAGGATGAAAATTCTCCGTGACCTAAAATGAAAGACAGCAAAAACTTTGTGTTCAAGATTTCAAGTAGATTATCCTAGATTTACCATGTGAAGCATTAGATTCCAATCGATCAAAGTTGACATTTTTTGCCTTAGCCACAAATTTTTACCACAAAGCTCTTTTGCCCTGCCCTTGATTAGAGTCATTCACATAAAACTTCTACTTTCTTTAACTTGTTCGGCCTGACACTCTGCTCCTCGTCAAGTCTGCTCTTCTGAAATTTTAAGAAGGTTAAAGGAAATAGACTATATAAAACTATGAAAGCATTGCTCATGGCAGGTTAGTCCATTGAACTACCCTAACCAGATTAGAACCTTTTTTCGGTTAATATCTCTGGAAAGATAACCGGGCACCAAAATGATCATGTAGATGATTGCAATGAGATATAAGAAAAAGAAAAAGTGCCATCTTGGCTTTGTAAAAGCAACCAGTGAAGGAAAACTAATCAAGGTTTCTGCAAAAAAAAAAAAAAAAAGTCTACTTTTCCCCCCTTATGAACAGCTCGATGATGAGTATACAAAGAACGCTGCTTAAACGATTATAAACATATAAGAAAAAAGAAAAAAAGAACGAAAAAATGGTAGTTTAAAAAAATCTATAATCTCATCATTTCAATCACACGAAAGCTAACTGCGTATCAAACGATCGGTGCAGCCCATCAAGCAGAACACAGAGACCCAGTTCCGGATACTACATGTCTGAAACCAAGATGAGAGTGAGATAAAGTTCTTCAGACATACCTACGACAAGCATCAGATGATGTTGACGATGATGATGACAGAAGCAAGAGGAGAAGCGAGAAGACGACGGTTTGGGTTTCAGGACCATGGAAGGGTTTGGGAGGAAGGATGAAAATTATTGCGCCCAATATTGAGCCTCGCTATCATTTCCCTGCTTAGATGAGAGTAAGATCAAGATGAGAGTAGGATCAAGATCTTCAGACATACCTACGACAAGCATCAGATGATGTCGACGATGATGATGACAGAAGCAAGAGGAGAAGCGAGAAGAGGGTTTTAGGACCATCGAAGGGTTTGGGAGGAACGATGAAAACGACCCGTTAATGGGCCTTATTGGGCCCAATACTGAGCCTCGCTATCATTTCCCTGCTTTGATGGGACCCACCGAAAGATCCCGTCCATGGGCCTAATAATGGGCTCTCTCCATGAAGCCTATTAAATCAAAAACCGTATTGGACCCATTCCCCTACCTTGATGGGGCCTACTTCTGTGGCGCAGTGACTCGGACGAACCTGGCATTGGTAAAGGAAAGTAGCTTATTTTCTGAAGTTGATGTAATTACTTATTCATCTCTGAGAGTTCGTGACAGATGATATCGTAACAGTTATATTTCGTAACAGTTGGGAGATCAAAATCAGATCAACCAACCGCAACATCAAAATATTTCCCCCTTCCAAACTTGATCAGAATACTTCCCCCTTCCAATCTTGATCGGCTATGGCACCGCTGCAGTACATGCACACACGCAAAGATACAGAGAGAGAGCGAGAGAGAGAGAGGATGTGCGGGTTAGGGCACGCCACATGCATGCACGGGTGCTGAGCTGTACCTTCCCGTGGATTCCCCATTGACCGTCACAAGTGCAGTGGATATGGGTGATTCCCATATCGTTTTCGATTGGACGCTTGTCGGGCGTGTGCTCGCTGATGCAGCTGTTTGCTGTTGTTGGGGGCGCAGCCGAGCGGACCTCGCGGGTGATAGGTGCGGATCGGGTGCCGGCATCGGAACAGGGAGTCGCGGTTCGATTACTCACCTCGTCAGCGATTGACGTGGCTGATGGCCGCGCACCAATGACGTTTCTCCAATCGTATTATGTAATGGTGATTGTGGACCGAGGTGGATATCCGATCCCGTTCGAATCCCGTTGGTAGCCCGTTCACACCCCTTCGTGTTCGGCTGCCCTATAAATGAATGACGATGGCAACGGAAGGGGGTGTACGAAGCTCGGTCCTTGCCTGCTATGGCCCGGAACAAGGTGAAGCTGGCATGGATCGTCAACGACGCCACCCGCCGCGCCACCCTGAAGAAGCGGCGCAAGGGGCTGATAAAGAAGGTGCGGGAGCTGAGCATCCTGTGCGGCGTGGAGGCGTGCGTGGTGGTGTACACGCCGCACGAAAACCAGCCGGTGGCGTGGCCGTCCCTCCAGGAGGCTGTGCAGATGATGGCGCGATTCAAGAGCATGCCGGAGATCGAACGCAGCCGGAAGATGGTCAACCAGGAGGCCTTCCTCCACCAGCGGATCGCCAAGCTTCTGGAGCAGCTCCGCAGGCAGCAGCGCGAGAACCGGGAGATCGAGATGACATGGCTGACGTGGGAGGGGTTCCATGGCCGCAGCTTCGACGACCTGGACGTGGAGGATGCCTCCGCCCTCGCCTGGTCGGTGGAGACCAAGCTGAAGGAGGTCAGCGACAGGAGAGAGGAGCTCCTCAAGCGGCTGGCCATGGCCCCTCCGCCACCACCCATGCCAGTGGTTCCCGCGGCCACTGTCACGGGGATGATGCCGCTGCCGATGGAGAGGATCAACACGGTGAACCAGGGCCATGCAGCGGAGGGAAGCCAGAGGCTGAACTGGCTCATGGACATAATGAGCCCGTGGTCGGAGGAGGGGCAGATGTACGTGGATCCCATCAGCTCATGGCCGGACTCGTTGTTCCCTTGAGATCTCAGATGAGCTTGCATGGCGAAGATCTAATAATCTCCTTTGTCCTATGTCCACTAGTTTGTCTGCGCACTTCCTTTCTTCCCCAAAGATCTATGGGGCCTTCTCTTGCTCTTCATGCACTCTCCACCGTGCCATCCTAGTGTTGGATGTTGGTGGTAAAGCTCGCTAGTCAATACATATACATCATTTGTGTGTGAACTTGTGTCTTTTCTTCTTTCTCGTGAATAAAAATAAAATTATTATATTTATGTGTAGCTACATCACTTTATTATCTCGCATGTTTACATAGTGGCATGTGATCTCCCTAAAAAAAATTATAGTTTCTCAACATTCATACATAACAATAATTCGATCTTCACGAATAAATCTTACGAGACACTATCATCCTGAAAAGCATCACTTAGTAACATCGACTTGTGTCAATGATTTGATTGTCTTTTACGTGTAACGTCATAAATTAAACAATTTTTCTATAAATTTTTTTTATATTTTATATGTTTATTAATTTTTTTAAAAAAATAATGTTTTAAATTAAATTTTTTTTAAATGTTTTTTTTCAAAAAATTATCTATTTTATTATTAGTTTTTATCTATTATAGTGTTTTCATTTGGTTCATATATAATATTTTTTAATAATGTTTGTATTATTTTATTAATATATTGAAAACATTGTAAATGATGTCATATCATATTTTTTGTTTGATTATCATTACCTATATATCATTATAATATCATATTTTAAGTTTATAATTAGTTTGATTGATGGTAGTAGTATGTTTAGATCATTTATAGTGCTTTTTTGCAGTTTTTTTTTGTGATGGTTAAAAGACTATAACAAGCTAAAAATATGGTAATAGACCAACACAATATAATAGATAAAAATTATTATTAAGTAGTAATTTCGATATTTTATAATTTAAAAAATACTATTTGAAAAAAAAATTAAGATGAGGATGTTTTCTAATAAAATTACCCTTAAAAAATTATAAATAATTAATTTTTATGTGCAAGAGAAAATGTATATATATATATATATATATATATATATATAATTTTGAAATGGAAAATTATTCGTAGCTGTATAAATTTATGTTTTCTTCTTTCCTCTGCGCTTGTTGAAATAAGCCAAACAACCTACAAAAATCATCTAATGACAAAAGGTGACAATGTTTTCTATGTAGGAAATGAAATTAATTTGGTTTAGAGGTTTTTGAACCAATATTTGGCATAGCTTATGTTGCCAAAATCAAACTCAATTCTTTCCGAGAAAGAAAGAGCATTGGAAAAGGCAAAGAGTGTTAGAACACTCAAATTATCCTCTTTATTTGTCCTTTAGATGATCACTATAAATATTGTAATAGGTTAAAAGAGATTGAGAATTGATATTATAATCAGATTACGAAAATATAGGACAGGATTGAGAAATGAATGACGATGGCAACGGTAGGGGGTGTAGGAAGCTCTCTAGCTCCTCATGCACTCTCCACCATGCATCCTTGTGTTGCATGGTGGTGGTAAAGCTCCCTAATCAATACATATACATATGTGGGTGGACTTGTGTCTCTTCATTTTTATCATGATTAAAAATATAAAATTACTATATTTGTACATTATTATCTTTATTATTATAATATGAGCGATCTCATAAGTTTACTTCATGAGATGTGATCTCTCTCGAAAAGCGTCGTTTCCTAGCACTCAGACACGACAATAATTCGATCTTCATAAGTAAATCTTACGGACTAAAGTTACATCATTATGAAACATTATCTTAATAAAAAACATCGCTTTGTAATACAGACACGTGTCAATGATTTAATCTTCTTTTACGCTCACACATAAGGTAACATCAGAAATCACTCAATTTCTTAGAAAATATTTTATATTTTATATGTTATCAAAAAATTTAATAATATTTTTAAATTTTAAAATATTTTATAAATTTCATCAAAATTGTGTCCTTTTTTGTTTTTTTAATCAATTATAATGTTTTTATTTAGTTCGTATATAATATTTTTAATAACATTTATAGTATTTTATTAATATACTGAAAACATTGTATGCGATATTATATCATATTTCTTTGATTATCATTGTTTACAAACCGTTATAATATTATATTTTTAAGCTTATAATTAGTTTGATTGATGTTGATAGTTTACTTAAATAATTTATGGTGCTTTCAAGTAAGTTTTACAATGTTTTTTTTTAATGATGGTCAAAACACTATAATAAACTAAAAATATGGTAATAGATGAAAAAAAACATTAAAGGATAACTTTGATATTTAAAAAAATAAAAACACTATTTTAAAAAACAGATATGGCAGTACCAATCGGGAAATATTCAAAATTAGTATATTTTCTAGCAAAATCACCCTTAAAAATTTATAAATAAATCATTTTGATGCTCAAACGAAAATTTATATATATATTTTTACTTTTGAAATGGGAAATTATTCATAACTGCATAAATTTATGTTTTTCTTCTTTCCTCTGTGCTTGTTGAAATAAGCCAAACAACCTACAAAAATCATCTAATGACAAAAGGTGACAATGTTTTCTATGTATAAAATGAAATGAATTTGGATTAGAGGGAACCAATATTTGGCATAGCTTATGTTGCCAAAATCAAACTCAATTCTTTCCGAGAAAGAAAGAGCATTGGAAAAGGCAAAAGGTGTTAGAACACTTAAATTTGTCAGGATTCAGATATGGCTTGTATTGCCAAAGTGGAACTCAGTTCTTTCCAAGAAACACAAACACATACAATCTGAAGTTTTGATTAAAAAGGAAAACACGCACATTTCAAATATTTCTCTCTTATTTGCTATTTATATTTCACCAAACAAATATGTAGAACATTATCTTTTCCTTCTCCTCCTAAGAAAAGAAGCCACATCAAACACTGGTGCAGATTTCATGTCACATTGTTGTTGACTACTTTATCCTCACTAGCATAGGAGTGCCATGTAGAAGCTTTCACCAATGTAGAATATCTATCTCATGTCCAGAAGTTGCCTTCAGACTGATCTTTCATGTATCATAAATGGGGGAAAGCATATGCAATGAATTTGGTATTTTTTTTTGGAGGAGCACTGCATTTTTCTTTTTATAGAAAACTATAAATATATGACAGAGAGAGATGTTCTGTGCAATGATGCATGTAGATAGATAGAAAGGTGTAGTTGGTACATGTGATGTATTTGGTTGGAAGATAAAAAATTACTAATAAGAATACAACATTATGGGTCATATTTAATGACTTATTTTCTTAGATGCAGCAGTCGAAAATATAAGATAATATCGGAGCGAAAGGGTCATATATTCAAATCTTATTCGAACCATACACTAAGAAAATATTTATATTTTTCAATTATGTTGCTATCATATGATCAATGACATTTTATATTTATTTATTCATTTTATGTTATTTTTCCTTGGAGAAAGTTAAGGTGTCAAATGCAATGCTTATTTTGCCAATTGGCCTATGGAACAAGATGAGAGAAAATTGTACAAAGATATTAAATCATGATAATTATTACCTAAGATTAAAAAAAGGTATAAACAAAAATATATTTCCTAATTAGAGTTCAAATAACTAATTATTTAATTATATTCAAATATGATGAAATACCCCTTCCTATATTAAAACATCTACTCATCAAGTTGTATCCTTGTACATAAATAATTACCATAATTTGAGATCATATTTGGATATATATATATATATATATATATATATATATATATATATAGTGGCCGTTCATCAGGCTGCGGCACAGCTCTTAAAGTGCCCTACAACGTCGAATTCGAATCTCAAGCAACCGTGATGTTGACCAACGGACGATGGTGATTGGATCATTGATGCAGAGAGAGATGTAGATGACCATTTACAAGCTTCCCCACAATTGCATGGCCAAGTGTTTGTACAAAGGGGACGAACTGCACATCGTGCTTCACCTAACAATGCCATGGGGATTCCAACCAAGGAAAAGGCTTCACAGTACAAAGGCCAAGTCGACTCTCGTTCTCCAACACCAGAGCGATCGTTTGGCCGACCAGAATGTACACCTGCACAACATATAAGAGACTCGGGGGGGTCCTCAGCGTCGGGCATGATCTTCTCCGGGGCTGGACTTGTCGAGGATGGACCACATCACCTGCACGTCGTGGTAGGAGCAGGCCATCACCTCGCCGTGTAGTGCCGTCCTGTGCCGGTCGTGTCCCGCTGCAACCGTTCATGCTACTTCACCATGAGAGGAAAGCGAGAAGAAGACGAAGGTAGCAAAGCAGCAGCACTTCACCTGTTTGCGGCTTCTTGTCTCTGGGTGGGCTGATGAGGGTGCAAGCTTTCCTGAAGGGGGTAGTGATGGTGCGAACCCAAGAACCCATTGCAGCCTCTTCAAGTGTTGTGTTCCGTAACGCTGAATCTGGATTCCCTATGTGCTTTAGATATAGAGGAGAGAGAGAAGAGAGAGAGAGAGGGAGGTCCGGGGGAGTTGAAGATAGGGTGGCAAGATCCGTGAGAGGAGGTTCGATCCGACAGCCGACGTCACACCGCCACATGGATCACCACATCTTTCTGAAATGGTCAGATCCACCACCACCTTATTTAATGGAGACAGTATCAAACACGCACCAAAAAGAAGTCTGAATGCATCGCTTCTCGGCTAGGTTTTGCTGGTGGTTTCAGCCTTCGTTGCAGCTTCGAGGAAGCTGGGTTTCTTGTGCTGAAACAACCTCGTGCAGAAGCTTTGTGTCACGCAAACTGCACACAAGACCCGAGGAACATTAAACGCTAGTCAACAACATGTACATGTCTTGACTTTAAAGCTTTGGGCGTCTTCTTCCCGGAATCATCGCATTCTCGGGACACACGTTCCTCCCACGCGACGGAGGGAGACTGTGGCATAGGTGTCGATCTGTGATACAGGTTGGAAGATTGGTTCGTACAGTTTGAATAGCAGAAAGAGAGGGGGAAACTGATCGTCTCAATTGGGAACGGTGCTTAGAATTCTGATATCACATCTTATGGTACCACCTCATGATAACAATCAGTATCAACACGGAATCTCAGGATTGCTATGGTGCATCAACGTGATACGGTGGACTGGATGGGACGATCACCTACTCCTATGCTATCCAAGGTCGTACAAGACGATATCGCATAGTATAGAACTACTCCGGAAAGTTCGGAATGACATCGCGCAGTGTCGATCCGTGCAAGTCGATCAGTATCCTCATGGAAAATACGAGTCGATCGCCCGAGGAGTCAATGTCCATTAACAAACCATGTACGATCGACTTTCATTCGTAGATATAAAAGTCAATCTCCTGATTGGGGATTTGAACACTCAACTCCTCATAACTCCACTTAACACTAGCTTATGCTTTGATGGGGTCGAGTCAAGAAATTTTCCTCTCGACCTCGGCCTCTATGCAGGAATTCAATGACTAAGAAGCAACAATTCAGTGAAGGAGGAAGAGCAACTCCTTGCTCTACCTCAGACAAATTCTAGAGATAAAACATGTACATAACCTGACATTGATTGCCTCTATTTGAGCATCCACGTGGGCTACTCCGCGCACTCAAGATTGGACCAAGTCATGCTGATCGATTGGCCACGATATAAGGTTTTCTAATATTTTTGATGCTAGAAAAAGGGGTCAATGTTGCAAGAGTGTCCACCATTGAACAACCCTAACGAACACCCTAGCGAGAAGGCACTCGCCACCATCTCCACCTTTGACCTCAGAGGGCAGCTCCCCACTCTCCCACATATGGATGGAAGCACCTTGACTCAAACTCCAAGGCGTTATTGCCATTTGTTCAACAATCCCGGGCTCTTGCCTTCCGGGGTAGCTAGTCATCTCCGCCAAAACATTCCTCAACCTTACCTATTAGGTAAAAGCATTGGCTAGGATTATGTAAACCATCGCATCCCTTATACCCCAGCTAGCTCAGCAGATGGTTCTCCCCCCATAGCCATTGCCCATGATCTAACCTACACTCATCCAAGCACCTCACAATGTTACCCCGATCAACCAACCACCTTTGGCTCCAGATGCCCATCCCCCAACCGGGGAGTAGTTTGGACACCCGAGGCCAACAATAGAGCATAGTGTCCCCGTGCCCAAATATGCTACCTCAACCTTCTTCGAAGCCAACACCCTATCATCCAACTCAGCGGATGACTCGTTCCAGACTCAGTTACGATTGGTGAATCAGTGTCTGGACAATGTTCAGAGGGAATTCTATAAATCCAAGGAGGAGTTCAGGAAAAGTACCTTGGTTGGGTCCCCCTTTGCCTAAGAAATTCGGGACAAGCCTATCCCCTTCAACTTTCGCCTCCTGACGTTAGAGGCCTATGACGGTGGCTTCGATCTGGTGGAGCATATCATCACTTTTCGAGCCTAGAAGGCCCTATATGGCACTTCCGATGCCATAATGTGTTGGGCATTTCCTATCACCCTCTGTGGCCCGGCTTGGATGTGGTACAACCAATTGAGATCGTCCTCGGTCTCGTCTTTTGATCAGCTTATAAGGGAACTCGAGCTTCATTTCCTAACTAATGCATGACTTAAACCAGACCATGCTACTTGAGCTAAGGCAGAAGGAAGACGAATCCCTCTCTCTCTCTCTCTCTCTCTCTCTCTCTCTCTTCATCGCCCACTTCACTACTGAGATCTGAGGGGTTCCAAATGCCCACCCCTCTCTGGTTATGCAAACATTCCTGATGGGCTTGCAGCCTTCAAGGTCCTTCTAGTCGATAGGCCACCAGCGACCATTTCCGAGATGTTCCAGCAAGCTAACTAGTATGTTGCTACCAAAGCACTGGTGGTAAAAAAGTGCGAGGAGTCACACAATTGAATCTCGGTCAGTCATGTGCTTGAGTTATGAATCTTCACCTCAGCCAAATAGTACCCAAGTCATGCACCTCGACCAAACAGTATCCAAGTTGTACACCTCGACTAAAGAATAGGAGAGAAGATTTCCTCCAACAGAATAGAGGATTTTCCTCGACAGAATAAAGAGATTTTCTTGAGAAAATCTTATATGCACATGATGAACATAAAACTAGTATCTCTTAACAAAATCTATTTAATGCTTAAGTGCATCACATATTCGATGTAAAAGAATATTATTAAATATAAATATAAATAATAATATACTTATATTGCGTCTAGAGAGTTCCATCTTTTCTATTTTTTTTCATTTCGTAAATGAGCAGAATGAAATCAAAATTTCACCTTTAGCTTTGAATTAAAGATATTAAAAGTGATCAAGCAACGTTGACCATAGCCCCTAGCCTTCAAGAATAACGATATGGATTCGATTCTTGGCTATGGTTCTGATTGTCTACGGCTAAGTATGATTAGACATGTTAGATGGAGAATATTTTTATTAAGATTTAGTGCTGATATGATAAATATTCTAACATATGAGAACATTTTCCATATTAGAAATATAATCACAAAGCAAGATTAAACTGATAGTCAAATGCATAGCGACAACCACTTGAGACATATAAATTGATATATTGTACGGAGAGAAGGATTCTCAAGTTTGAAGCCGAAGTTAGATATTCCCACTTTTCTCATCATATCACAGCAAGATTCCCTGTCGGGTTTCTGATCCCGTAGGCTTAATTATAATCACTTTATCCCTATTTATTCTTGTAATGTACACAGTCATCATTGTTTAAATTATGTATCTATTATTTATACTTAATAAATAATATGTGTGTAATATATGTTCTTCATTCATGTTAATTTGCACCATACACTTAGACATGTGTCCCTCTCTTTTGATCTTTAACTAAAAATATTTTAAGAGTTTGAAATTTATAGCTATCGGTTTTTCTATGTATCTGATTAAGAATTATTTATGATCAGATCTATCAAAATAATTTGTAAATGAAGTGAATTAAAATATTTTTTTATTATTTTCGATTGATTGATTGATTGACCCAAAAAAGAGAAGTCTTGCCGAAAGAGATGGGAAAGAACATAACATATTGCATGTAATACATCCTCTATGTTCTGTCTCCTTTATACGGTTCACATTGGACTTTTAGCTAGTGAGGTGGGAAGACAATAACGTGCTGCTCCACCCAAGTCAACATAGGTCAATATATAAAAATAACTTGGGTCAAGATGACCTATGTGATTAATCAAAAATTTATAGATGCATATTTTGATTGAGATGGTAGATAGGTCATGGAAAGTAGCATAAGACATGATATATATGTAAAGTCAAAATTTATGTGAACTTAGTTCACTCTCTCATTCATTCTATGAGTTTAAGAGGTTCTCGTTCGATGTCATTCTAAAAATTTTTATCAGATCACACTCTATAATCTATAGGAAAACTAGACTCTTCATCTTCTATTTACTTAGATGATCATTATAAGTGATGTAACAGAAATCAAAAGAGATTGAAAATTGATCTCTTATAGTCGGGTTGTGATAATAAAGGATAAGAGTCTTTCTGAGTCATCTATCATATCATATCATAAGTTTATTATCTTCTAAGAAATCTTAATTATAATTAACATATAATTATATTTATAATATATCTTATATAACTAAATATGATCATAATATAATGGACTATAAATGGATTAATTTAAGGAGTTTAGTCTTTCATGGTTCAATGATGAATCTAATCCATGGTGGTAGAACGATGGGTGATGCTAATAGAAAAAATAATTGATGTCTTAAATTACCTTGATGATCAAAAGATTTCTTTTGCCACATTTATGTTGAAACGAGAGACTGATCACTAGTGAGGAATAATAAAAAAATTACTATAGACGAAGGGCAGAAATAATAAGAACAGTTTATCAATAAAAATAAAAGAAGTGATATTAAAGCATGATATGAGAAATTATAATATTATTAATTTAAGATAGGATTTCAATTACTATAATTCGGGGGGCATGAATCGGTAATTCTATATATTTTGATTGAGAGAAAAAATATGATATTTTATTAGAGTCAACTTGTACCAACTCCAATCAACATTAATGTAAGTCTATATTTAATTAAATATACTTTGGTACCTATAATTTATATAAGACCCATCGTCCCCCTTTCACACTAATCTTATGTTGCTGTGCTGCCAAATCAAATTATGCCAACCATATTAAAACATGTACATTATATTGTATGAATTTGAAGGATATGTTATGATCTCCCCCATATGACAAAGGAGGATGAGGATAAGCTTTTGAATTCCTACGTAAATTTAGCTCACTCCCTCTAAGTTTGGAAGGAGATTTGCTATGAAACTTCAACGTGGAGCACATCAGATGATCATAAAAAAATTGGATCTCTCGCGTTGGATGGAAGATCAAAATCGAATTATAAACCCAATCTTTCCTCTACGATTAATATTTTCATGTCCATTTTCTCATCCTCTCAATCTTTTATTATTCTATCCATTCCATCACGCCAAGGATACGAGGAAGAACGACAAAGTCCACATCCACATCAACTCATCCTACTCTAACAATGTGATCATTCGAGACGCACATCCATATCGTTATCATCAAAAGCATGCATGGCATGGCGAAGACCGAGGAGGCAGCTGATACGCCTCACCTATGTATCTCGTTTGACTTGGCATGGTGGGGAGATTCTTGGATGGTCGAGGAAGACATGGAACTGCTCCCCTCCCTCGTTCATCTCCTTGGAAAGCTACGTTGTCTGCAGTCGAAGCCAATCGACACGAGGAAGTCAATGCTTTTACTATTCCACATTGCATTCCTCATGGAAAATGATAATTAGTCTATTTCTTGAAAAGTATTCTATCTATAGACATGTCTTTCACATTCAGAGTTTTCTTGTCGTATTCTAAAAACAGGTTGACTTTAATATCATAATTTAGATTTACTGAATTAATTGATTTTATTAAATTATTAATTATATATTTAAATTAAGATTAAGATTGATAATAGTAGACCAATCGATTCCCAACAGTCGGACGTCAAAGTGGAATCCCTCTCCGTTCCCATTCTTCCTCCTCCACGTTGGGTTCAAATTGAGAACCGCTTCCCACGCACGTCATCTCCTTTGCGACGTCAAATCTCCATGCACCAAAACCGTCACGTGTTAACGAGTGCCACACGTGGCACATTCTCGTCTCTCCGGTGTGCATCACCATACCTCCTTTCTCTCTCTCTCTCTCTCTCTCTCTCTATATCTATTATGTTCTCCAAGATGCGGTGACGGTGGTGGAGATCACCGTCATCCTCTTCTCTCTATAATGCCATGGGTGGAGTCATAAACAGAACAGCCACAACGGTCGCACCCACGTATTGTTTGTAGAAAAACTATATATATATATAAATATATATATATATATATATATATATATATATATATATATATATATATATATATATATATATATATATATATATATATATATATATATATATGTCAAAGTGGATGTTCATCCAACGCAATGATAGATTGGCCACCTACAATTAGGAGTAGATCTTCACCATCCTTTTTCTTGAATTTCCCACATAACGTTTTGTTTTGAATTAGGGTGGAAAAAATAAATATGTTTTTTATTAAAAAAAGTGAGAAGATTAGCTTTTTAAGAACTTATTTAATATAAAAAAATATAATTTTTTAATAATTTTTAATTTATAATTTTTTCTAGTTGAATCGTTGTTATTTTTTGAAAAAATTAGATTAGCCTCGGCTTTCGCCACATCGATGATCGTCTTCGTTCCGTCATGAGGTCTACTCGTATTATTGTTATCGGCTTTCACTCGTTAAATAATCAATGATGTTAAGATATGACACAAAGGAGATGAAGTTATATAGATTTAACTAATTTTATATTTAAAATAAAAATAAAAATACTTTAGAAACGAAATAAATAAAACGTGCTTAATTTTTGATGAATTTACCCAACATGATATGGAAAAATAAAAATAATAATATAATAAAATGATGGCCACCTATTTTGATTCAATCCGTATCCCCAAAAGAAAAGAAAAGAACCACCAAGACAAGAAAGACAATACAAAAAGGGCACGGCCACGGTGGGGTGGGGGGCGGTCGTTGGCCCTCGTCAAGCCTGTCCTCAGCTTTCTACCTCCCGTCGTCTCTCCTGCTTTCTTCCTCGCCCTCGACTCCACGACTATCACGAGTAGATATACATTGGTAGGTTCGTAGATTCTTCATTTACTCCTTTCTGGCCAATCCATCAATCTCTCGCCTTCTGTCTATATACAGGCTCACAAGCTCAACGTTTCATCTTCGTCGTTAGAAGATTTGACGAGGGGAGGCCCGTCGATCGATTCCGGTCCCCATGGAAGAGGCGCAAGGTAGGATCGCAATCTTCGTTGTCTCTGCTGTTGGCTTTGCTCGTACCGCTTCACAATCTGTTGCGAATTGCCGTCTTCTGAATCCTGCCACGGGATCTTCGCATAAAGTTGCTGCCTTTTGATGGGAAAAAAGCAAGATTTTCCGCGTGTGGTTTCGACCTGACGCCCTTTTTTGTCGTTGATTTGGCTGTATGACAGATTTTTCGCTGTTTTTTTTTGGGAATCTTGGTTTGTGTTTTCATCTTGTCTGCCGCTGGAGAATTTTACTTTCTTCACACCACTATGATTTAATCTAGCTGGTTTCATTATCTTCTTCATAAGAAATCAGTGTGGTTCTGGAATTACAGGGTTCGTGGTTTCAATTGTGAATTTTTGGGGAAATTGAATCCGTAATTATTGTTTTTGGTGGGTGCTTTTGTAGGAAATTGAAGGGATATATGTGTCTAGAATTAGAGTTTTTTATTTTATGTTAAATATGTTGGATGTTTATTTTTATCCGGAATTAGAGTTGTTTTTGATGCGTCAAATTTTTATCCGGCAGAAACTCTGCAACCTGTTCACCTTTGCTTTCTCTTGCTAAACTTGATGTTAATTTTTTTTGGTAAAATTCCACATTTATCCCTTCGAAACAAGTGATTTTCGAATTTATCGCGTTGAATTTTAGTTTAGCATATATGTGTATATATGTTTATATGAGTGTACATCTTAAAAACCTAAAATTTGCATATACGTTATCGTAGTTACATCTCGTTTAGCTACAATAACTTTGCTGTTTGTTGAAACTTGAATTTGCATTTATACTCTTAAAAAAATCATCATGATGCCAAAAATAGTTGGTATATTTTAGGTAATTTATATTGTTATATGCTTGTTTAACTCAAACAAGTAATGTTAATCACGATCGAAGGTGGTTAACCTGTTTTTTCTGGATGAATGCTAATGAACATTGGCATCGGGGAAGAATATAATATTTGGAGAGTTATATATATGCTATTAAAATTTGTTATGGCAAATATGTTCTTTTTCAAAACTTTGCAAGGATATGTAAAGTACTCTATTTTTTTTATCTTCATTTTGAGAATAGCATGCTGTAGTTAGCAAATTTCTTTTATACCTTATCAACATGCTTGTCATTCCTCTGTTAAATATAAAGTAGAGCATGGAATTTTTTATCTTTTATTAGATTTTTATTCATTATCTTTGCACAATCTTGGGTAACAATGACTTTGTCTGGAAAGCATGGAACCGGATCATTTCTAATGTTTTGGTGTTTACAGAGAAAAGCTTATAATCTTCAGATGATAAGCCTTTATTGCTAGAAATTTTATCTGCCCCTTCCACAATCATTCTTTTGTACAAATATTTCATATTTGGATAATCGTTGAGGATGTAATTAAATTGAATTCTCACTTATTGTTGTTGTTATTATTATTTATTGCCATTTGCATTTTGGTCTCAGTGGTGGAGTCAAAAGGGACCATCTCTGTGGCTTCTGCCTTTGCTGGCCATCATGAAGGTAATTGTGTCACTTTTTTGCAATAATTGTTTACAATCCCCTCTTTTGGTTGTACGGTACATAGTATGAAGTGAAAGATATGCTTAGTTGGATGATCTTTCTTTTCTTTTCCTTTTCTTTTTCTTTATTGATCTGAGATTTATTTTATTCCCTTTCCAATTTTTTGTCTCTTTTAACATTGTATTATTTTAAGCAGCTGTTCAAGATAGAGATCATAAATTTTTGTCAAAAGCTGTGGAAGAAGCATACCATGGAGTTGAATGTGGTGATGGAGGCCCATTTGGTGCAGTTGTCGTTCATAATGATGAGATAGTTGTTAGTTGTCATAACATGGTGCTGAAGAACACTGATCCTACTGCTCATGCTGAGGTGGCTGCAATAAGGGAGGTAGGTACATTAGTTGTTCATATTCTTGTATAATCTATCTTAACATGATCCTTGAATCAGCAAAATGCAGTAATATATTCAACTACAACTGATCTAGTCTGAGTGTTTTGCTTATACTTCGTTGTCAGAATCTGATAGTCCAGAGAGCACCTAAACGGTCCCATTTCAGAAGTATAGACTGTAACTTTATAAAACATTTTATCTAAATTAATTGATCTTTCTATGGTCAAGGTCCAAATTTTGACCTTTGTAAAGCTTGCCAACAAGGTCCAACATGCCAAAGATCAAATTATTAGATAACCTGGGAATATATTCCATTTATGTGACCTTCATTTTCTTTCTCCTTTTACCTTCTGTAAAAATCTTTGTTATGTTACCCATGATACGCTCAACATCATTACTGTGTCTGTTCCAAATTCAATACTAGTCGATTAGGTTGAGCTAATATGTGATGGTGTACTTTCTGACATCAGAGCATGTATCACCTACAATGGTGTTGTTGACCTAAGACGGATGCTTTGAGATACTAGTTGCTTGCATCAGTTCTACTCAGACGTTGCTTTTTAAGTTAAAGCATGTCCGAAATACTTGCATCAGTTCTACTCAACTACACCATTGTAGGTGATACATGCTCTGATATTAGAAAGTACACCAGCACAGATTAGCTCAACCTAATTGACTAGTTTCGAATTTAGAACAAAAAGACGGTAATGATGTTGAGCATATTTGACCCGATCAAATCTTTAGGAAGAAAGATGGGAGAGGGAGAAGAGACTGTTTACGGTGTTGACAGGATGTTTCAGGCTTAAGCCAACCCATAGCAGGGGAGGAATAACAAGCAGCCAAGCTCACATGTCCATTCCCATTACAGAAGTCTACATTTTATGTTACATGCAGACCACCTTCAACTCTCAATCTTACCAAGTGCGAATCCTCGTGACCAGCAGTTAGGGTCTCAACTGCTATTGTCTCCATTGTACCGAGTGTGAATCCTTATGACCAGCCAAAAACCATTAGGAAGGAGCTCATCTTTTCCTCCACCTTGTAATTCCCTCCCACACCTGCACTCATATCGGTACAGAACACATTAACCATAACGACCACATATGTTACGATAACAATTCAGGTGCGTGAAAGCTTTGAATCACAGTCCATCAAGACCAACGACAATGCCATTGTCAGCCACTTCGTGGGGAAGGTATCGGCTCTCCGTGGCATGCCGAAGGCATGCTGGAGGAGGTGCTGATGAACTCGTACAACGTCTCTAGGTAGGTGACCAGGCGGCTAAAGTTCAATCGAGGAAATGAGATGACCCTCTTCACTTCCAAGTTCAAGAGAGAAGCGAGAACTTAACGTAATGTCATGGAGAGTGTTGCTACAAACAAATACACTTAGGCTTTTGGATAGAGAACCCAAGACGTTTCGAGGAATAAAGCCTATCTTGTTCTGAACTCCTCATTTTTGAGTTCTCCATGTCCTTTGAAGAGTTTCCTTCGGTTGCTTGATATATGAAAAATTCCCATTTCAATACTTCAGAACTTGTGTTTTAAAGTAGTTGATGGTGTACATATTAGAGGTTAAGTAGTTCAGATTTTAATGGAAGCATCTAAGACACATTATGTAGTTGATGGTCTACATATTAGAGGTTAAATAGTTCAGGTTTTAATGTAAGCATCTTAGACACATATCATGTAAATTATTGAATGAAGGGTAAAATTATGTTAAAAAAAAGTTAATGGTAACTCATTGAGACACACAGGAAGCAATCTTGCCTTATAATCTAGGTTTGAACCATGACTGTATCAGGAACAAACTTCAAAAGAAGCTAGTTTTACATGGATCACTTTGTGTCATATTATCTTTTTGTCATTTCAGGCTTGCAAAAAGCTGGGGAAAATTGAACTTTCTGATTGTGAGATATATGCCTCCTGTGAGCCTTGTCCAATGTGCTTTGGAGCGATTCATCTTTCCCGACTCAAGGTTGCGATTATATCTTTTTGTTTCTTCTGACCTCTTGATCCTACGAGATTTTACTCATCTGGTTTTGCTTCACTGATGAATGCAGAGGCTGGTGTATGGAGCAAAGGCGGAGGCCGCCATAGCTATTGGATTTGATGACTTCATTGCCGATGCTCTAAGAGGTACTGGGTTCTATCAGAAGGCTCATCTGGAGATCAAAAGGGCCGACGGCAATGGAGCCATCATCGCTGAACAAGTATTCGAGAAGACCAAGGAAAAGTTTCAGATGTACTAGAACTCTTTTCAGGCCAAGAAAAAGTACATAATTTCCTGAAAGGTTTTCTCAATGCAAAATAATGAACAATCTTGATGAACTCGCTATGTTCCCAATACTGATGATACCCTCTCTATTCAATGAATGTGCAATTCGAAGCAATTTCATCTGAAAGTTCAGTGCTTTTGTGGTGTAGCTCTCTTTGGCCAAATGTTGTGCAGGTCTGGTTTTGCAGTGGTAAGTATACTCTACATTTGGTTTATGTAAAGTTTGGTACGCTGATACATTTTGCATGGTACACAATGTGCATGTTATGGGGTTGTATTTTATACAATTCTTATCTGACATGGATCCAAAAGATCTCTGATCTTGACTAGTTACTGGATCCACACCCAGGTCTCTTCTTGCTAACTGTCCAATGTGAGGTTGGATATTGGATTCTGAATTAGGATTTATGCTGGACCTGCATATTAGTTTATGTGCCAACAGTGGAACTTCAAGTTGTAAATTGATTTTTGAAAATTATAGATTTATGCATGATCTAGGAGGATTAGAATAGTTTAAATATACCATGGAGAAGCTTGGTCAGGATTTATTAGCAGATATTGGAAGGTAATGACTTGCATACAACTACATTTGTGATGAAGATTCACAACAAAAATTGGGGTGGAAGTCATGTCAAATTTATATGAACTTGGATGAATAACTTTGTTGTATGCTAATACCTAGCTTCTGAAAACATCAGTTCTCATATGTTTCACTCCAAATGGAATCAGATATGAGTCAAGACATTCTAAAACCCATGGAGAAGAAATGAGCTGATGATGTTCTTCAATTTGGAGTCAGCACATTTCATGATATCAAAATTTACTATATATTGGATCCTTTTCTAACAACTTAAGCTTCAGTAAAATCTAATTTTGCTTTCAATCCTTGGAAACTTAACCACGTATGACTTTAGAACGTGAAATTCATATAACATACATATTTTATGGGGGTTTATCAAAGTCTTTCCTACCTTTAGCAAAGTGATTTTATATGTTCCTTCATAATTGTAATTTAGGATTAAATATGTCTCATATAACAACATTATTTTCGTCTTTAAGAATATATTCCAGTGATTAGAGAACAATACAGGAATAGTTTCAGTACAGTATTATATTATTTTGTTATTTTCAAAATTTTGATGCTATTATTAAAATAATTATATTATATTAATATATTATATGTATCACATCGCGATGGAAATGGATTACTAAGGTGATATAGTGAAAATTCAGACCCTCAAATTAAGAGGAAGGGATATCGATATGCATCATCAAACTGCTGATTAGGTGCGTCGCATGATGTGACCATATCAATATATCTTAATATCCCGCCGCTCTAATTAACGTCTTTGTATTACCCTCGCTTTACGCTTCGTGCAATCAGAGGATCGGACCAACGCACGGTCCAGATGCGACCGGACCTCTTGTAGGACAGAGGAAGCTTCCCACTTTCTACTCAACACCCACGTACGGACGAGATATCATCGAATCCAGTATCGGACGGTCGGCGTCGCGCCAGCTGTAAAAATCCTGCGCGTACGATGCGCATGAAACAACGTGCAGCGCGTGGCCCGCACCTTGGTGGTGGTGCGAGATGCCGTCTCCCACTTGCCTAAAGTGACGTCTCTACACTAACACATTCGCACACCACAACCGCACCACAGTGTAGACAGGTGGGGCCCGCGAGTTGGTGAGGTCGACAGAGAGGGCGCTCGGTGAACCGGGGTAGTAGGCAAGAGACCAGTGAAACGAAATAAACAAAAGAAAGTATGACGTCATAAAAGAAGGACCATCTAGCTGTCACTCATATTTCGACCACCTGTTTCATACTGCCGAAGAAAAAAGTGGGTCCCACGCTTCACGGTAGGGTGCGAGTTGGGTAGGGAAAGAGCGGAACCGAGTGCGAAGACTCTTCTTCGGACCTTTTTCCCCTTTTCCCCTTCTTCTTCGCCGTGCGCGTTGATCTCGTTGGAGTCGTTCGTCGGCGGCGTTTTGGGACTCGTTTTCTCTTTCGATCGGCCGATTTGGCGGCACCTCGATCCAGATGAAGGGGGTTCCTGGGATCGACCTATGATTGCTCCGATTGGAAGGTTCTCTTTCTCGAAATTAGCCCTAATATATCGCTCCAGTTGTCTCGATTTTTCTCTCTCCTTTCTTCAAAATTGGCGAGCTTCGGAGTGGAAGCGGATATATACCTAGCACATATTGTGGAATTTAGTGGGTTTTCTGGTGCTGCTGTTCCAGAGATATGTCTAATTTTGGTACTTCTCGCTGCATCTGAATTCCCACACGCGGCACCGGTGCAGGGTTAGCTTCAGTAGTGATTGGAGTTGTTGAGGCTTCTTGCCGACTGGTCCGGAGCTATTGTGGTTATAAGCTCGGTGAGATTTGTTTCTCGGAATCAATGAACCAGGGTTTCTCCGTTGAAAGTTACTGTTCATTTGGGTAATCTTCGAGTTCCTTTGCTTGGGGCTTTTGTGACTGGTATGTGGGTTTCGCTTGTTTGGATCCGCGGGTGTGTGGGTGTCATTTTTTTAGATTTCTGGGTTAGCTGTGAGGCAATTTAGTAATATCATTGGCCACTCTGTTCTCCGTTCCTGGGGTCCGAGTGTCGTGGAATACACTAGCAGTAACTCTAGAACTTATCTTCAAATTTCAGTCTTTTAAATCGCTTTTAAGCTTTTGCCTTGATGGAGGCCAGGGTTGGGAGTGACAGCCATCAGTTTTTTGCTGCTGGGACGTCTAATCTGAATGGTATTGGGAAGAAGAGTTTCGAGTGGGACTTGAATGACTGGAGGTGGGATGGTGAGCTCTTTGTTGCGAGCCAATTGAATGAAATTCCTGCAGACTGTCGAAACAAACATCTGCTCCAAGATGCAGCAAAACGATTGCTGTCAAATTGTTCATCTTCTTCTTCTGGAGGGTTTGATTTAGGCATAGTCGAGAATGGAAAAGGTGAAGCAGAGAAGCGGAGGAGGATTATAGTAGTGGAAGAGGATGAGTCTTATGGCGGAAGTGGATCTCTTAGTTTAAAGCTTGGGGGCCATGCTTTTCCAGTCATGGAGGCTGACCTTGCAAATGGAAATAAGAGCAAACCACAAGGTGGCAGTTCGAGTCATCCAACTTGCCAGGTCGAAGGCTGTGGTGCTGACCTCAGTGATTCAAAGGACTACCATAGGCGACACAAGGTCTGTGAGATGCATGCGAAGGCCAGCTCAGCAGTTGTCAGAAATGCTATCCAGCGCTTCTGCCAGCAATGTAGTAGGTTAGTTCAGCTCATTCACTCAGTTGGAACCCATTATGTATGATCTGCTTTTCCATGGAAATGCTTAGACTGCATTCCATTTTCTATTATATTTGCACATAACAGATTGCCCAGAGTCTTCTTGTAATTCTTTTGTTAAGTTGTTCTTAAACTAGATGAAGACATTAATGATTAAATTTCTGGTGCAAGCTTGTTGATTCAAGAGCTGATGCTATAAGTCACTGTAGAAGTTTTGATGAGCATAAGGCAGAACAAATTTGCAATAGAAGTCAAGTGACTGATTTCGCTTGGTCCGATCTAAATGTTGGTCTGATTATTAACATTACAAATGTTACTTTGACACCGCAATAGCACCACATCATGGGAATTTCAAGGGAAAAGAACAGACATAAAATATATAATGGGAGTTTCATACTATAATGGCATGAAAATAACCATTTAGGCCCGCTTCACAACGTTTTTTGTCTTTTTTCTTGTCACTGAGTTTGGTCTTAATATTATACTTCTGAAGTTCTGATTGCTAAACTTTAGTTTGAACTTACTGCTATTGCTGCAGTTCCAAGTCAAGTTTCTGTTGCTTTTTCTGCTACTTTTACCTCTTCATCTATTGCACGTCAAGGGGATATCAGGTTGGCAGAGTCCCTTGGAAGTGAACCAAGTTGTTTTTGGTGATATAAGACTTTAGATCCTAATTCACTCTTTTATATCCATCTTAACAGCATTAGTACAACTTGAACTTATTGGCTAAACAATCATAATCAAATGATATACAGTCCATATCACAAGTTAAACTTATTGTTGGGTAACCACTTATGCTGATAATTTGAAACCTCAGTTTAACTGAACAAAAAGATTAGGGAATGTTGTCATCATATTTTGTGATGCTAAGGAGTTTGTATTTGATCTGGATAGCAGTTGATCTCAAGTTTGGCTTGTGAAACTTTTCGGGTCAATTTTGGATATGTTTTGTTCTTCTAGAATATCATGCAAAAAGAAATTTTACCTTTTCACTTTATATATTCCACATCCTTTGTTTTAAGCTCTTGATAATTACATATCCAGATTTCATCTTCTTGAAGAGTTTGATGAAGGGAAAAGAAGTTGTCGACGACGCTTGGCTGGTCACAACAGACGGAGGAGGAAAACACATCCTGATGTCATTGTGAATGGGAATTCTTCTATTAATGAACAGGCTAGCGGTTACTTATTGATGAGTTTACTCAGGGTCCTATCCAATTTGCAATGTAATTGTTGCAATCGCCTGTTATTCTACTTGGTTCTTTAATCTCTAGTTAATTGCTTAACTTGCAATTTTCTTATTTGACTTTCTTGAGTTAAACCTTTTTTAGGGCATGTATTATTTTTGTGATATCCTTTATGATCCTTTGGTTAGCATTATCTGTACTCTTTTTGGTGAACAGGACTATCAATAAGGTAAAATCAGTATCTTTAGTAATCAAAATCTTTCTAATGGGAATGCTATTTATTTGGTCCTAGGAAGACAAGTCAGGTAATTGATTAGTTTATCACATAACTAGACCTTGTTTTTGAAGTTTGCTATATCAATGTTTCGCCCTAGAATTAAGTTTTTTATGTACTGTTCCTTCCACCCGCCAACACAGAATAGAACAGGGACCCTTTGTTGTGCGCTGATGACCTACTGAAACTATGTCATTTGTGCATCACATTATGTACCACATATGCCCCATGATTTCTCATGTTCTCCATTGATACTACCTAAGTTGAATATGTGGAGTACTGACTGACAATATTGACATGTGTAAGCATTCCTCCTATGTTCCATCTGTCTGGGGATTTTTCTTGTAAAGAACAAATGAAAAAAAAAAGGACTGATTTTAGGGGGAGAATTATCTTACTTTATAATAGTGGATGATTTTCTCACATAGGGCAGAAATTCATCAAGAGCATGTTTTAGTAGGTCCAGTGGTTACTAAAGGAGTGAGTAATATATAGAAGTTTATGATAACTATAGATGTAGTTTGAAGCATGGTTTGCTTTACCGGTCCATAACAGTGTACCGATCAATTGTCGGTACAGTAAAACCGAGTTGTACTGACATACTGTTATGGGAGTGTACTGATGTACTGCCCGTACCGGTCCCCTATTGGACCGGTATGTGCCGCTTGCACCGAGTGGTATGCTGTGGTACGACGAACCTTGGTTTTAAGTATTTGTCACTCCTCCGACTTTTTTGAAAATTCAGTGAGAACTAGTGAGTTTTGCTTTGATCTGTTTAGTGGGGAACCTTGTCTGGTGCCTTACACAAGGATTCTATAGATGTTTGGCTACTTAGTCTGCCTTGATATTTGATGACTCTGCATGCCTATTGAACTGCAGAGTGCAAGCGAGTGTTAATGTGGCACAAAAGGGAGGATGGTAAGGCTTTTTAGTGTTTCTGATCAATGTCCATGTGCCTTGGGTATTGTGTTGTTCTCTGTGTCCTAAAATGTGATTTATGCTGTCCTATATGCAGCTGCATATATGCATGGTTTCAAATACTGGTATACCAATCACATTGCTAGATACTAACGTATGAAACAATTTTTAGTATCTTTTATATTTATAATGAATTATACTAAATTGTGCCAGTCGGTAGATATTGGTCCGACAATTCCAGTACAGTTATCAATACTAATATCTTAAAACCTTGATATGCCTATAAGGCTATTGCAGCCTCAATGCATGGTTGTTCTGTAGGAAAATGAAATCTATTTCTTGCATATTATGTGGTCCGCATAACCATGAAATTTTGGCTTGCTGCAGACATGGGTTATACTTCCACCTTATTAATACTATTTAGCTGTAACTATTTTTTTAGTACTATGATGCATGGCATCCGCATGACAACATGATCATTCATTACCTAGACATTCTATTGTTTCTTATAGATTATTCCAATAACAGGTTCGAGTATAAGTGTTACTGCACAAATTTTTGATTTGGCTGTAGAACATACTTTTTAAAAATTTAGACTTGACTGCATTTTTTTTCTTTGTGTACTTAATTGAATATGGTTTTGAATGTTTTGGTCAGATTGACTACATGTTGATTTTGCAATATTCAGTAACTGCGCACATAGTGCAGCTGCTTTTTAGAACATAGGTTCTTTGTCCGCTGTGTTATGTAGAAACACAATTGCTGCATACTTCCATTTTTCCATTGAATTTTTGCGTTGTAATTTTGCAGCTGATAACTCTGAGCCACCACAAGACCAGGAGCTCTTGACTCATTTTCTAAGGAACCTTGCCAGCCTTGCTAAGTCCTTTGATCCCAGTAACCTTTCTCAACTCCTACAGGCATCTCAGGATCCACAAAAGTTTGTAACGGCTGCTGGAACATCCTCAGAAGCTGTTATTACGTCTGTTCCAAATGGTGTTCCCGAGCAAGTATCTGGCGGTCCCTTATGTTTGACAGATAAAATAAATTGCAACCCCGGTACTTGTGGTAGGCAAACTGATCATAGTACAATTGACATACCCTCAAATGGAATGATAGTTTCTGCAGGTGAAGCTGTGCCTGAAGTTCATTCTTCACATTCTGCTTTCTTACCCATCGATGCTAATAAAATTCGATGCTGTTCCAGAACCAGTCATTGATGGAGTCAGAATTAAGGACTTTGATTTGAACAATACCTATAGCGAGACACAAGATTGTGAAGAAGGAAGAGAGAAGCCAGCAACTCCCTTGTGTACTGAGATGAGTTCTCCTAATTGCCCTTCATGTTTAGTGCAGGATTCTCATCACTCAAGTCCACCTCAGAGTATTGGCAATTCAGATTCGACATCCAACCAATCACAGTCTAGTTCCCATGAAGATGCTCGGGTATATCATTTTGTTTGCTTTGCATTTACACTGGTTTTACCTCAGTAATTACACAATGATGTTGTTTACTAGTTTATGTAAAGTTGAATTTACAATCAAGCAATGCTTTTGTGAGCCCAAAGAAGTTCTAATATAAGGGGAAAAACTAAAGTTTTTGCTTGCTGTTTTGGGAAGTCAGTCTAGATAAGAAGCACGGACACGAGACACGGACACGGCAATACGTCATTTTTAAAAATCATCTAAATGTAAATATCCAAACAATGATTTATAAAAGAATATTTGCATGTGGTAGCTTTAAACTTTCTATAGCTTATAATACAAGTAGTTTAATTCCACATAGCACTCTTGGTTTCTTTTAATAAAATTTTAACATATGTCCACATAATTTACTTTACTCTTGTTATACATTGATTTGTTACACAGACAATTAACAAGACAAGTTAATCAAAATAAGAATAAGAGACAGTAACAAAAGTTATCATCAATATACGTATGTGACATTATAATTTAGGGACATATCAACATTTACTGGGATACGTCCACCATTATAATTTAGGAAAATCATAATTTGGGGAAAATCAATGATTCCGGTATTTGATGATCTAAGTTTGATAGACTCAAAGATAATTTTTTTTGTTGGGTTTGTGACTCAAATTTACCGTTAGGTGTGATCTAATATGTTTTATATTTTAGGTAACGTTTTATAACCCTTTGCAGTGCAAGCAAAATCATATATTGGATTCAGTTTTTCAATTTGTCGGTGTAAATTGTCAATGAATATGATGATCTTGGTCATATTGTCTTTGAATCCAGGTTCTTATGAAAATTTACCGCTTAGTATTTTCTTATGAAAAAATTCTTGATATTCCTCTCAATTATAATTTCTGCAAGAGAAGTTATGCATGCCCTCCTTCGTGTGAAAAATGTGTCGACAAAATCTAGCTTTGCTTAAATTTAAAATTAAACCTTTTAGTGGGAGTTGTTAAAGTTGCTAAATCTTAATGATATGCTTCATTCTTTTAATATGCAATCCTCAAAAAGTTTCAACCTATGTTTTGTTTGGTACTGACATATTTTTGATCTTTTATTATATCAGTGTCGAACTGATAGGATCATTTTCAAACTCTTCGGCAAAGACCCTACCGATCTTCCTCTCATTTTGAGAACACAGGTAACTTCCTATTTATGTTTATAATTCTTTTTAAGGATAGAACCTCCATTCTTTTCCCACCTAATTTGTTGTTTAATGCTGAACTACAGATTCTTGACTGGTTATCCAATAGTCCAACAGATATAGAGAGCTACATTAGGCCAGGCTGTATAATTCTGACAATATACCTTTGCCAAGCTGAGTCTGCTTGGGTACAGGTAAATTTCCGTGACATAACAGTTTGGTGGTTCACAGGTAACTCTTGATTCATTCTTTCTATTGATCTGATCTACCTATGCTCACAGCTCTACGATGATTTAAGCTCCAACCTAAATAGGCTTTTGCATAACTCCTCTGACGATCTCTGGACGACAGGATGGATTTTTGCTATGGTACAAGATCGTGCGGCTTTTATTTATGATGGTATGTTGGGCTTCTTAGAAGATGCATCTTTCAATAGTCCATTGTTTTACCACTTGGTTTTACAATGACCTCTGAAATAGCTCCTTGTCATTCTTCCTAATGCGTCTGCAGGTCAGGTTGTGCTAGACATACCTTTACATATCAAACATCCCAACCACTGTAAGATTTTGTCTGTCACACCTATTGCTGTTTCTCATTCTACAAAGGTCAAGTTTACTGTGAAGGGCTTTAATCTTTCTCAACCAACATCTAGGTATTCGTCTTCTTTTCCTTTTTTGTTTTCAGCTTCTTGCTATGATTTGATCTTATTTTTGCAAGTTTTTCGACTGGCTACGCAAAGAACATATACTTTCAAGTTTCAACACTTCTTATAATTGTGTAAATTATATTTGTGATTTTTTTTTCAGGTTACTATGTTCGTTTGATGGGAAATACTTGGTCCAGGAGACATCACAAAGTTTAGTTGAAGCGGCAAATAGCAGTGGTGGGCAAGAGTTGTCTCAATGCCTTAGCTTTTCTTGTTTGCTACCTGATGTCATGGGGAGAGGATTTATCGAGGTTCCATCATGTTATAGTCATCTGGATATTATCTTTGGTTTATTTCTTTGTCTAACTTTGCTCTTTTGTTGATTATGGAATTCTTGGTTTTGATTAATAGTTTGAAGACTGTGGCCTTAGTAATGGGTTCCTCCCCTTCATAATCGCGGAGGAAGATGTATGCTCTGAGATCCGTATGCTGGAGAATGCGATAGATGTAGCTTCATGTGATGACCAATTTCATGAAAGAACAAATGCAGAAATTGCCAGAAATCAAGCTCTGGACTTTATAAATGAATTTGGGTGGCTTCTCCGGAGGAATCATATGATATCTATTTCTCGAGAATCTAAATTTTCACCAAGTATCTTTACCCTGACACGGTTCAGGTGGCTTATGTCATTCGCTATGAATAGGGAGTGGTCTGCAGTTGTGAAAAAACTTCTTGATATTTTATTTAGTGGAACGGTAGATGCAGGCAGGCAATCACCCATGGAGCTTGCCTTGGCTGAAAATTTGCTTCACAGTGCTGTACAAATGAAATCCAAGGCCTTGGTTGAGCTTCTTTTGAGATATGTACCCAACAGAACTTCAAAGGATACGGATCCAGATCGATTCTTGTTTAGACCTGACATGCTTGGCCCCTCAGGCATCACTCCACTGCATATTGCAGCTTCCACTGATGATGCTGAGAACATATTGGATGCCCTTACCGATGATCCTGGACAGGTACTCCAATATCTGATACTTGCATCATCATTTATATAGTTGATGGTAGTAACAAGAATCATCTGATTGAAAATTTATTTCAGATACTTATGTCTTCATCTTGCTTGATGTGACATTATTGCATATTTCTGATTAACATGTGTGAGTTGCACACTTTGACCAATACTTTTTGTGGTAGAAGCCACCAACATATTTAGGTGATGAAGCATCTCTACTGTTGGCTGTTTATGTATTTTAGGAATCTTGCTCCATATCCTTTTATTCAGGTCCAAGTAATTTTATAATCCAGTTTCGCAAGAATCTACTAATCATACTATGATCACTCTTTTTTTTGTGATCAAAACATTTTATTTTCATAGTCAAAACGTAATCATTAAAATAGTTGCCATAAGCTCAGTGTCACTACCAACTAATTTCTCACACCATTTTTGTCACTGAATCTCATTTTACCAGCATGCTACTAGGCCAAATCACATAGAAAATGATCTGCAATGGTGTTGCAAAGTGCTGGTAACTTGTCGAACCTACAACTTTTTTCCTTAATGTGGCTACAGTTTCATCTCATACATCTTAGGTTCAAATGCTCTGCAAAGATTGATTACTCCACACCTACATTTTTGGTTCTTTAACTCTTACAACTCTTATGTATGAACTGACTGTAGTTCTTCCTTTTTTTTCCCTAGTCCAGTTAATGCTTACTCTTGTCTCAATTAGTCTCCGCTGCTGTTTTTATGCGGGAATGTTTCACTCAGCCTGTTTTGGTCTCTGCCTGCCAGCTGGGAATTAGGGCATGGAAGAGCGCACAAGACAGTACTGGATTCACTCCTGAAGGCTATGCCCTTGCTCAGGGCCATGATTCATACGTAAGATTGGTTCAGAATAAAATTGATAAGCAAAGCAGCCCGAGTCAAGTGGTCCTCAACGTCTCCGGAGATGCCTCCGATAAGCTAGTAGATGCACTAAAATCCAGTAAACCAAGTGTTTCTGAGATAAGCAGGATCTGGTTGAGCACAAAACCGCAACCCTACTGCAACAGGTGCAGCCAACAGCTGGTTTTCCCGAACTCCGTGGCAAGGACTATGCTGTATAGACCAGTAATGCTGTCCCTGGTGGGTATCGCGGCCGTCTGTGTCTGTGTCGGACTGCTATTTAAGACTCCACCGCAAGTGTTCTTTGTGTGCCCCTCATTCAGGTGGGAATTGTTGGACTATGGCTTCATCTGAAGTGTAACGAGTGCGCCATGATACCGAGTTTGGTGTCATAGACATTTAAGGTTTTTACCGTCTGGGATATACATCTGTGATGACCATCAGTCATATGTTGTTCTATTATATAGTGGAAACAGTGTATTCTTTGCATCGGACTAATCTATTATGCCCATCTGTCACTGCTACGTTTTCGGTCGATTTCTTTCAGCGCAACCGAAGTAACTCGCTCATATTTGTCGATCATGATCATGAGTAGGATCCGGAATTGATGATTGCAGCAGAACTGAACTGTATGCTACATGTATTCTCTGTCCGATTCAGCCCTGACATGTGGATTGTGATAAATCAACGATATCAAATTCTGACAGGGATATCATATGAGTTCAGGTCTGATCTACTCAGTTATCTATACGAATTATACTCATCTAGATAAATTTTTTTTTTCCATATTTCATATTATTCTTGTATTTATTTGTCGGAGTAGTACATCTCTCTCATCATATATGGATAAAACAGGCTTTCAAAAGCAGATCAGATGAGGTCAGTTCAACTCGTCACACCAGATTTCTTAAAATTTAATAATATTTTTGAAAATGATGGAAAATGGTGTGAGGACTCTGACAATTACTGTAAAATTACAGTCGCCTCGAGCTACCCGTGTGGCCTCCGCTCTTCAGGTCAACGTTAATGGCGATCACGAAGTCAGCTCTAGCCTTAATTTTCTACGTAGAGATCGAAGGGGAATTACACAAGCAAAACTTCACAAGAAGTTCAACTGTCATTATTCTTACCAATACTACATCAGCACCTACTTTGTGTTCCTCATTCACGTCTCTCTAAAGCAAGCTCGACGTTTGCTCAACGGCATAGACGAGAAGTAGACGAACGACTGAGTGAGTCAATTATGCAGCGGACATGATACAGTCAATAGCTTGCTTGCAAATTCCAGTCATCGTGGCCTCTGGCCCGTAAACCTGCAACAGAGAGCCAACATTTTCGATAGGCAACCATCTAAAGCAGTGCTGCACGCCGTATAAGACCCACCACCGTCTTCCTCTTCTTCTTATATTTGTGGGGCTTCCGCTTCTTGTTCTACCCTTTGTTCTCCTATTCCTCATCGTTTACAGATCGCAACCGTCTCCTGGGGTTTCGATTTTCTCAAACGAGTTCCTGTTGAGTTCTCATCGCGCAGTAGGTGTGCAAAGGAGTCCTGCTTCCAACCCTCGTGTCTCAACCTGGTATGACCCTCTTACTGCTATGGTATTCTTATCGCATCTAAAGGTTGTTGAACGGTGTCTTGGATGTTCTCATCTCAATTTCATTGCTTGGTCATGATAACATTTGATCCTGGGGGGTGTTATTATTATTATTATCATAAACTATCAATTACTTTATGTTATAACGAACTGTTATAGTTCTTATCAGAGAAGATTATTATAATTTGTCAGAAAGTATTTTCAGTGATTTAGCAATTGAATTTGACTAACCAAATTTTTAGATAAAATTTCATAATTATGTTATACTATTCTTAAAAATTATCCATTCAATGCATATAAATCATAAATTAAGATTTCTATTGTCCAGATAATTTAGAGAATTAGCATATAAAAAAATTATAATTTTAAGTTGATATGATATTTTGTATATGAATATATAATCTTTTGTACCTTATAGATATCTTATTATCTTATTTATAATATTTTAATATTTTATTTATGAGTAACTCTAATATCTATATCGTATTCCTTATAAACAATTCATTATTTTTTTTGAGAAAAAATCTCATGCATAATCGATGTTTTTTTTATACTTAACAAGTCATTATGTTTAGTGTTGGTGAACAGATGTATCGTGGCTATTGAGTCAGCATGACCTGGTCCACGGGTCGATGTCGGGAGCCTCCTGTCAATTGAGCTAGCTGCTAGGGTCGATCGGGTCCTCGCGACGGGGTTTTGATCGACGTTCTCCAATCCGAGGTAGCTCGATGGCGCACCGCGGGGACGTCGATCAGAGACCTCAGAGGCGGGGATGCATGCGTGGCACGGGATACCTACAAAAATGGCTTTCGTCAGGCGATCCCCGACTTTGGCCCCTCCGACTCGCAAGTTAGTGGTAGCTTTGTCTTTTTTTTTCTTTTGCACCCCCCCCCCCCCCGGTGCGAGGGCGGCCCGAGGTCTTTATACTGTCATAAGGGGTCGACCGTACGCGGGCTGGAGTGATGGACTCAACATGGCCCCGGTACATATTCTGGCTTGGCGTGTGGGGCGATGCCGTCCTGGAATTACCGGAACAAGTTGTGTCGAGCAGTGCCTTGGGGTATGGATTTTGACATGGCGTGTGGTGTCGGTTGTGACGTGTCCCCTGGGCGAAATGTGCCCTATCACTTCTCCCCTCCCCGTCGAGGCATGCTGCGGGGTCCTAAAAGAGGCGAAAGATACGCCTGGATCGGGATGTTATGATTGTGTCGGTCGCTTGTGGGTGGAACCTGGATTGGCTCGTCATGGAGCGGTCGTGACATGTCCTGAGGAAGGACCGAAACTGCTGATCGGGCGACCGGACCAGACAAGTCGAAATCGGGCTGTCGTAGATCGGATAATCGATTTTTGGGCTTGTCCGGATGAGGATTGGATTAGGCCTGTGGGCCGAGCGACAGGACTTGGGTTCATGTTTGGTGCCGACGAGTCGTAAGTTAGGATCGATCTGGAGCGACTCAGTCAAGGATTGGACCTGCGGGCCAAGCGACAGAACTTGGACTCAGGTTTAGTGCCGGCGAGTCACAAGTCGAGGTTGATCTAGAGGGACTCGGGCAAAGATCGGACCTGTGGGCCGAGCGACAGAACTCGGGCTCAGGTTTGGTGCCGGCGAGTCGCAAGTTGGGGTCGATCTGGAGCGACTCGGGCAAGGATTGGACCTGTGGGCCGAGTGATAGAACTCGGGCTCAGGTTTGGTGCCGGCGAGTCACAAGTCAAGGTCGATCTAGAGCGACTCGGGCAAAGATCAGACCTGTGGGCCGAGCGACAGAACTCGAGCTTAGGTTTGGTGCTGGCAAGTCATAAGTCGGGGTCGATCTAAAGCGACTCGAGCAAAGATCGAACCTCTAGGCTGAGCGACAGAACTCGGGCTCAGGTTTGGTGTCGTCGAGTCGTAAGTCAGGGTTGATCTGGAGCGACTCGGGTAAGGATTGGACTTGTGGGCCAAGTGATAGAACTTGGGCTCAGATTTGGTGCTAGCGAGTCACAAGTCGAGGACGATCTGGAGCGACTCGGGCAAAGATTGGACCTGTGAGCCGAGCGATAGAACTCAGGCTTAGGTTTGGTGCTAGCGAGTCGCAAGTCAAGATTGATTTAGATCGACTTGGGTAAGGATTGGACCTGTGGGTCGAGCGACAGTACTATAGCTCAGGTTTGGTGCTGGCGAGTCGTAAGTCAGGGTCGATATGGAGCAACTCGGGCAAAGATCGGACCTGTGGGTCGAGCGACAGAACTCGGGCTCAGATTTGGTGCCAGTGAGTCGCAAGTCAGGGTCAATCTGGAGCGACTCGGGCAAGGATTGGACTTGTGGGCCGAGCGATAGAACTCGGGCTCAGATTTGGTGCTAGCGAGTCGCAAGTCGAGGTCGATCTGGAGCGACTCAGGCAAAGATCGGACCTGTGGGCCCAGCGATAAAACTCGGGCTCAGGTTTGGTTCTAGCGAGTCACAAGTCGGGGTTGGTCTAGAGCGACTCGGGCAAGGATTGGACTTGTAGGCCGAGCGACAGAACTCGGGCTCAGATTTGGTGCCGGTGAGTCACAAGTCGGGGTCGATCTGGAGCGACTCGGGCAAGGATTGGACCTGTGGGCCGAGCGACAGAACTTAGGCTCAAGTTTGGTGCCGGCGATTCATAAGTCGGGGTCGATCCAGAGCGACTTGGGCAAAGATCAGACCTATGGGCCGAGCGACAGAACTCGGGCTCAGGTTTGGTGTTGGCAAGTCACAAGTTGGGGTCGATCTGGAGTGACTCAGGCAAGGATTGGACCTGTAGGCCGAGCGACAGAACTCGGGCTCAGATTTGGTGTCGGCGAGTCACAAGTCGGGGACGATCTAGAGTAACTCGGGCAAGGATTGGACTTGTGGGCCGAGCAACAGAACTCAGGCTCAGATTTGGTGTTGGCGAGTTGCAAGTCGGGGTCGATCTAGAGTGACTCGGGCAAAGATCGGACCTGTGGGTCGAGCGACAGAACTCAGGCTCAAGTTTGGTGCCGGTGAGTCGCAAGTTGGGGTCGATCTGGAGCAACTTGGGCAAGGATTGGACTTATGGGCCAAGCGACAGAACTCGGGCTCAGGTTTGGTGCCGGTGAATCACAAGTCGGGGTCGATCTGGAGCGACTCGGGCAAAGATCGGACCTGTGGGCTGAGCGACAGAACTTGGGCTCAGGTTTAGTGTCGGCGAGTCACAAGTCAGGGTCGATCTGGAGCGACTCGGGCAAGGATTGGACCTATGGGCCGATCGACAGAACTCAAGCTCATATTTGGTGCCGGCGAGTCACAAGTCGGGGTCGATATGGAGCGACTTGGGCAAAGATCAGACCTGTGGGCCGAGCGATAGAGCTTGGCCTTAGGTTTGGTGCCGGTGAGTCACAAGTCGGGGTTGATCTAGAGCGACTCGGGCAAGGATTAGACTTGTGGGCCGAGCGACAGAACTCGGGCTCAGATTTGGTGTCGGCGAGTCGCAAGTCGGATCTGAAGTGACTCGGGCAAAGATTGGACCTATGGGCTAAGCGCTTCGTTGGGCATCGTGCCATATTTTTCCCACAGATGGGGTGCCATGTGGCGGCCAGGCCGGACAAGGTGCGGGGTCTGGGGGAAGCTTCTCGCTTTGGATGATTTCTGGCAGGATATTTTGGGCAACGAGGCGTCTTTGGCAGGATTCTCGAGGGCGATGAATCTGGCGTATCTGAGGAGTCATGATGTGTTTTAAATACTGCGTCCATCTCTCTCCTTAGGGAACCCAACCGTTGTCTAGGCAGCAGAGTAGTCTGCTCTTTATAAGCTTCTCCTGGAGCAGTTGCTACTTTTGCTCGATCCTTCGCCCTACGTCCCGGTTTCTTCCTTCCAAATCCGAGGTCGGGATGTCTCCATCTTCTCATTCGCCTTCTTCATCTTCTTCTTTTGAGGCCCTGCGAGCTGAAGCTATTAGTGTGTCCTCCAGTGGCACTCGCTTGGAGGCCGTGGGGAGCTTTATCGCGCTTGAAAGTCTCAAGTCGTGGCATGATGTGGACTCGGTGGTGACCGAGGACCTTTTGAGGGCACTTTGGGATCGCTATCGCATCCTGGAGTGCTATGTCGTTTCCGCCTCTTGGCTTGGCCAGCAGCCATATGATTCGTGCCCCGACGGGTTCGGGTTGACCACGGGGGCCCTCGAGGCAGGGCTGCGGTTCCCGCTGCATCCTGTTATTGAAGAGTGTCTCCATAAGTGGGACATATCGCCATCCCAGATGGTGCCAAACTCTTGGCGTTATCTAGTGGCATTTCTTAGGGAGTGTTGGGGAGCCGAGATCAAGCTGACCAGGACCCTCTTTCTGGCCTGCTTTCGTTTGTGTAGGGGTCAAGGTGGGTATTACTTGACCTCCCATAGTGGGTTTAAGATCAGCGACACTCCTTCCAACAACAAAGGTTGGAAGAGCCGCTTCTTTTTCGTTAGTTGCAGTCGGGGGTGGGGCTTTAATACTGGATGGATCCCCCGAACCGTCGACAATACCCCCCTATTGCTTTCTATTGGAGAAATAGCGGACATGAATCAACTGAGAGGCATCCTATCCTACTCTCGGGCAATCGGAGCGATGACCGAGGAGTGGCTGGTCAAAGCAAGATTGAGCCATGCCACCCGGGGTATGGCTAGTAGCGTGTTATGAGTCGCCCGCTCGTCCCGGGGTACCTGACCTATCGATTTTCTGTTTGTAGAGATGGTGGATCTTCTGCAGGTGAAGGGAATGTCCCACGGCAGGACCGCTATGCCAGTGTCTTGGGGAGACGATGGTTCTAGAGCTGGGGGTGCCCTACGGAGGGACACGCCGAAGAGGGCGATAGGCTCGACGGAGGGGAGCCACCCTCGGAAGAAAGTGAAGGGGCTAGCCCGAAAGATTCCTGCGGGTTCGACCACACACGAGGGTACCGCCCCGGGCTCACCCGAGGTTGCTCCCCAAGCCGGGGGCATGGGGAGTGCGAAGGAGAGGGTGGTACCCGAGTCGGTCCGGCCTCCGATGGGGTGGCACCAAGGCTGTTGAGGCAGCACCTCGGGACTATTCGGCCCTTGGCCTCTTTCCTGCCACCAGTGCTTCGGTGGCGATGTACTGGTTGGCGCACTGGAGCATCTCGGAAATGGTTGATGGCAGCTTCTCGATCAGTGACTAGAAGAATCTTGAGGGCTTTAAACCCATCAGGAATGCTTGCATGATTAAAGAAGGATGAGCGTCTAGGAATCCCCATATTTTAGTGGCAAAATGTGCTACGAACTGGGAGAGGGTCTCGTCCTCGTGTTAGGATAATGCGAGCAAGGTGGCCATAGAAGGCATGGGTTGCACACTGGCGAGGAAATTCTATTCGAACTCCCTGGCGAGCTGGTCGAAGGACAAGATGGAGGAGGGACATAGCCGACCGAACCACGTTCGGGCTGGTCCCCTGAAGGTGCTAGTCATAGGTGCCCAGCAAGCCAATCACGTGAGTGATGACACGTGTGACTTGATATAAAATCTTTTTGCTTATTATATTTTGGCATATATCACTTTATAACATATATATATATATATATATATATATATATATATATATATATATATATATATATATATATATATATATATATATATATATATATATATATATATATATATATATATATATATATATATATATATATATATATATATATATATATATAGTGATGTCCTTGGATTTGTGCAATGGGAATCGAATCGTGATGAGATCATGAAAATGAGATCGATTCACCTTTAAACACATATCCTAAATAATCCCGGTCATAGGTTACTCGAGAGGGACATCGTGATAACCGGACAGACTGGTGTGCTGTATACCCATCCATATGATGGATGTAGCTAATCTCATAGCTGCTCGTGTAAGGACACTAGGGATACAGTACAGGTGCTCATTGGAGAAAGAGTTCACTAATTAATCCGCTTACGGAATGCTGGATGGTTGATAATGCCTTATTATCAGACAGCGATTCCGTAGTCCTAGTGGTATATCTGGTCCTTAGACTTGAGACACCAAGGATGTCTTATATGAGTGCTCCACTCTTTGATACCAGACTTATAGGTTTGGATGTCCCAGATCTAGTACAGCTGGTCATTGGGAGTGGTAGTCGACCTTACGAGGGCTATTGAGTGTCGATAGAGGATCATCCACTCTCAGCGTCATGAGAGGAATATCCTATGTGTTCTTGCTCAGACAAATCCCTAGCCGGGGTCATTCGGGTTGAGAGAAAAAGAGTTCTCCGAGAGAATCCGATTAGAGCGAGACTCGAGTAGAAACCGTATGGGTCTGACAACACCATGCTCGATATACGATCTCTGGGATATTAGATGGATGGGGGACTATAGGTACATGGTAACTGAGGACAGACAAGTCCAATGGATTGGATTCCCCTGTATCGTTTGGGGACTACAGCGTAGTGGTCTAGTACGTCCGTAGTCGATGAGTCAAGTAAATTATTATAGAGATAATAATTCACCGAGTTAGAAGGAGTTCTGATAGGTATAACTCACAGCCAGCTCGATATTGGATCTAGAGAGTCACACACATATGGTAGGCATTACGATGAGTAGAGGTTCGGATATGAGATATCCGACGGAGCCTTTGTCTTATTGGATATCCAATAAGCCCTTGAATTATTGGATCCCATGGACGAGATCCAATAAGAGCCCATGAGAGATTATTGGATAGAGATCCACTAATCTAAAAGACTTAGGTTATTGGATGTAGATCCAATACATACTAGGGGAGGATCCATTAGGGTTTGACAAGGGGCCTCTATAAATAGGAGGGATTCATAGCCTCATTGGCTAGAGTCTTTGCTTGCCTCTCCTATTCTCCTTCCCCTCTCCACCTCAGAGCAGGCTTGGAGTTTTGAGGAGCATTGTCGCAGCCCTGCTGTGTGGATCACCGCTAGAGAGGAGGACGCTTGACCTCCTTCACCCTCTCCTAAGGATTTGTAAGGAAACATGGATATACGATCTCCCTAGGTAACACAATCTATTCTATACGTAGTTTTTCACTTTCGCGAATTTTGCGCACCAATCTTCGCACGACGACGAACATCTTTTTGGGAATCGGAGATTTTGTTTTCTTGCTATTCTGCTACACATGTGATGTCACCCCCAAAGATTTTCCCAACAGAAGGTGGTCGGGAAGGCGCGACACATCAAGGCATCGGAGGTGTCATAGAGAGTCATTTGAGCCCGAAATGTAGCGACATGCTCTGCGAGGTCTGAGCCGCCATCGTATACCTCCAATGTAGGTAGCCTAAGGTTGAGGGAGACCGGCTTGTCTCGAATTTCCTGAGTGAAAGGGGATCCGCTCGAGCTGTATTCGCCTATCTCCCCCCGCAACTTTCGAAACTCACGTTGGAATTCGTCTAGGCATTGGTTGGCTCGGGACAGTTGGGTCCTCAACGAGTCATCCGTTAAGTTGGACGATATGGTATTAGACTTGGAGAGGGGCAGAGCGATCTGGTAGGGTGCGGATATGCCCTGCTCGGGCAGGCCTCCCAGACTCGTTATGTGTTCTCGGGCTCCTCCCGTCCCGACTTGCTCCTTACTCGGCGCTTGTAGTACCGGATTGATCGGGGGAGTTGCTAGCCAAACAATCTAAGGAATGAGAGGAACGAGTGTCTGCATCATTCTTGCCATCACTTGCACTTGCTTGGTCAAGGTGAGGAATGCCTTAGGCAACACGACCGAGGGTCCTATGGAAAGTCCGGGGGGTGACAACCCCGGGTCATAGGACAGGCGCCAGTAGCGATCCGGGGTCGAGGCCAGGATTCCCCTGTCTTTGAGGATGGGGAGGGACTGATCTCCGGGCCCGACGGAGGGGGGACCGGTCGGCGGTTCTCTCTCGGGTAGAGCTTCTGTCGGGCACTCCTGCGACATTACCCTCTTTCTAGCACCCAAAGTGTTGGTGAACAGATATGTCGTGGCTGCTGAGTCAGCACGACCTTGTCCACGGGTCGATGTCGGGAGCCTCCTGCCAGCTGAGCTAGCTGCCGGGTCGACCGGGTCCTCGCGACGGGGCTTTGGTCAACGTTCTCCAATCCGGGGTAGCTCGATGGTGCACCGCGGGGACGTCGATCGGAGACCTCGGAGGCGGGGACGCACGCGCGACACGGGATACCTACAAAAATCTCCTTCATCGGGCGATCCCCGACTTTGGCCCCTCTGGCGCGCAAGTTAGTGGTAGCTTTGCTTTGTCTTTTTTTTTCTCTTGCCCCCCACCCCCCCCCCCCCCCCCCTTGGCGCAAGGGCGGCCCGAGGTCTTTATACTACCGTAAGGGGTCGACCGTATGCGGGCTGGCATGATGGACTTGACACGGCCTCGATATGGATTTTGGCTTGACGTGTGAGGCGATGTCGTCCTGGAATTATCGGAACAAGTCGTGTCGAGCAGTGCCTTGGGATACGAATTCTGACATAACATGTGGTGTCGGTTGTGACATGTCCCCTGGGCGAAATGTGTCCTATCACTCAGTATTTCTTATATATACAGTATTCCTTATATTCTTCAACAAGTCCTTTTTAGAAATGCTACAATATTCCTTATACTCAACAATTCCTTGTACTCGGTATTTGCCACATGTCCGTCGCCCGAGTTCTCCCATACGTTCCTTACGCTTGAAGTCTCGCCATATCTGAGTCGATCGGATTCCTCTGTTATTCTCACATCGTCTGGTCTTCTCTGTTTGTTGAGATTATTTTACGTGTATATATTTGGTTCGCATGAGATTTGCATGTTTCTCGATCGTATAATAAGAAATATATAATTAATGCATTAAACTATATATTTATTTAAATATTATATTTTGGATCATACCAACAAACAAATGTATATGTCAACGCGAAGTCGATACCAAAGCCAAGTCGTTGAATCTTTTTCCGGGGGGGTTTTTTGAAAAGACAAAGGTGGTAAAGATTCATGTTGCGGGGCCCACCTTTTCCCGCCATTGTTAATTCTATTACGATTGCTTTATTTTTATTTTTATATTTATTTTTAGTGGTGGAAAGAAAGAAAGAAGGAACGAACGAACGAACGGACGAACCACACGGGTCCTGTTTTAGGGTTGCCTCTTCCGGAGCTCCTGCGATGGACACGCTGATTCCCGAGATTTGCCGGCTGCTCAACGACACCTTGAGTCCAGAGAAAGCCGTGCTAGCGTCCGCCACCGATGGCCTGGATCGTCTCTCGCGTTTTCCTCATTTCCCCCTCTCCCTCCTCGCAGTGGCCACAGGTTGGTTCGTCAATCGCTGCTCTCCGTTTTTTGTTTCTTTTTTTCGTTCCTCAAGTTCTAGCTGCTTGGATGTTCTTTCCGTACTCTGTTGCTTGGGATTTGATAACCAAATGATGTGTGATCTTTAGCAAGTTTGAAGTGTCGATGTGCAATCTTTGTTGCCTCTTTTCTTGAATTTGACGAGGGAAACTCGTGAATTTTGTGGTCCTTATTTGTAGGTGGTGACAGCCAGGGGGTAAGACTAGCAGCGGCTGCTTACCTGAAGAACTTTGTCCGAAGTTGTATGGATGACGATCCACAGTCTCTTGAACTTCAGAGGTTTCGGAACCAGCTAGCTCAGGCCCTGCTTCAAGCTGAACCTGCAGTTTTAAAAGTTCTAGTCGAAGTTGTATGCAGCTAACTATTCTTTGTTTGAACTTTTTGCATGCTGAGGCTGATTGATTTTGATCCTTATATGCATCGCTTATGCAATGTTTTCATTCTATGAAACAATAATTCTAACTTATTTGTCGGGGAATCATCTCAAACAATCTGAAACTATGCAAACAAGGGCTATGACATCTTGATCGATGGTTTTCTTGTGCAGTAGGACCTTGATGTGAACATATGATGCACCTTTTCAATCTCATGACTGATAATGATTAGCCAATTTCCCTGGTCGGATTCTTAACTGAGAATCTACAATTAAAGCTTTCGTAACTAACCAGTTATCGATCGACGAAGTAAAATGATTACCTTCAGTCAGGATTTCTAATTTTATGTTAGAAATGTATGTTTTACAAAGAGTTGCAGCTACAATTTTCTGTTAAGGATTCTAACTTAGCGATGTGAACATTGTCTTACCTTCAGCTCATGTTCTATTCAGCTATGAGCTTAACTTTTAATTTCAAGTGCTTAAATGGTTACCTTAATTGACCAAATGGCTAAGCTACTATTCTGTTAAGGATTGTTCAAGTGTGAACACATTTGGTGGGCTAGAATATCTTGTTAGTGGCTTCCGGGATTTTAAAGATGAGATCATTTTTCCGAAAACATTGGTTATGGTTTTACTTTTGGTGGAGATATGCTCAGAAAAAATACGATGAATGTATCACTTATATGTACTTCAAAATTTATTAACAATGTCAGTGGTGAGCTTTTGCTGATAATTTTTAATATTTTTAAATTATTTGAGCTAGGTTGAATACGAGTTTCCTGAACAGTGTGCAATGACTAATGATATGTCATGTTTTGTGAAACCTGAATTATTGCGCTGTCTGCCTCTTGTCGAAATGACTGATAATGTATATCCTGAGGCATGTAAAGCAACCAATATGATGTACTATATTATGGCATGGGTGTGTGCTTTTACAGAGGCATGAATGTGCCGGAGAAATATGGCTCATGTTGGATGTGCTGTGCCACAATCTAGTAATCAATTTGCATTGTGCAAGTGTGGCCCTGAAATCAATGCTATGAGTTGCTATCCTGTGTATATGGAAACCGTTAGTTGAACTAATGTTGGTCTTGTCTTGCTTTCTTGATCCTGGTTGAGTTTTTTGTAATAGAAATATCTTAAAAGCATGATGGGATAAGACATATTGCACCTGATCAGTAGCATTGGCGTGTTAGGTTTTTTTCAGTAGGTCAGCCATTCTTGATCGTTTGCCTCCTGGAGCATCAAATTTGAGAAGCCAAACTTGAGGGTTTTCTTCCTTTCATGTTTGTTTTCCTTATAACAATTTTTTAGCAGCACTTTCCATATGTGAATTGTTTTCTTACAGCCCTGTTGTTTTCATGTAAATTATCTCTAAGATAAGTTGTTGCACTATCATGCTCTCAGCTCTTTTGGGATTTTGTCTACTCTTTGTTATGACATTACAATTCATTGTGGATTAACTGTTTTGTCCATTAGTATTTTGACAAGCTGCCTTGTACAAGTGGGTGAAAGAATATCCAATATTCTCCGGTAACACAACAAAATAATTAGAAGTCTCTTTACCATCGTTATCTAGTGACATGCCTCAGTTTATTGTAAAGTTGAAATTTACATACTGCTTATCATGTTTTATTTGGCTCACACTCGCATACCTTATCTAAATTAGTAAATTTCAACATCATTATGAATTGAAGCTAATTTCAATCATGTTATACGTGCTGGCGTGTTCATGTACATAAATTTTCTGTGTCATGCAGTTTCGTCTGATTGTGGTGAAAAACTTTGTGAAGGAGAATACTTGGCCTGAACTTGTTCCCGAGCTAACATCGGTAATCCAAAGAAGCAATCTTATCATCCAAGATAAAAATGCTCAATGGAGTACCCTTAATGCACTTACAGTGCTTCAAACAATCCTAAGACCATTCCAGGTATCTTCTGTACATTCAACAGAAGTTCTCCATGTAATAGTAGTTCTAGATTCTTTTCAGATGATGAGTACCTTTGTTCTGTCAATCTCAATTTAGTTGCTCGCTGAAGCATACAATGATGATGCACAAAGAACACGCTATGAACCAGAGTCTGGACACTGAGTTGCTTTCATGTGAATCTGTTGTAATTCTTTAATAGTGGTTATAGATGCTTCTTGGATGGAGTTTCTTTGCTCTGTTAATCTGAAGTTAGTTGCTTCTGGGAGCCTATTGATGACTATGCACAAGAGCCCATTGTAAATCAGATTCTGGATACTGTGCTACTTTCATGTGAATCTGTTGAATTCTTTGGGAAGTGGATGCATGATATCACATTAAAGGACATTAAAGGAACAATTTCGTTCATGGGTTCATAGCACATGCTCAGTCGAAAAGGCAGTCATTGATCTCCTAACTCCAAAGCTTGAAGAATTCACTTTTCTCTACTTTGTAAGCATAGAGTTGAAACATGATAGTAACTGCAAAATTATGACATTATTCAGACGGTCATTAAGTGTTCAACTTTTGCATCTTTGAAAACTTAGATGGAGTAATTGTCATGATAAATTTGCATTCAGTAACTAATAGCCTCTGCAATTTCTTGCTTACTGACCCATATTAGTGCCCATGTAATGTTCTTCTCCGTGAGATGGATTTACTGTTTATTTAATTATTTGGTGTATTGTGGGTTAATCAGATGTATTTGTCTCTTTTAGTGTCATTAGGTGAGCTAGTGACAGTGACTGTCCAAGATGACTGACAATTGAGTTAAAAGATCTAGCAATTCTCTTCTTCCTAAGTTATGTTCCTGATGACTCTGATTGATTACTTGTTTTTGTCACAGTACTTTTTGAATCCAAAAGTTCGAAATGAATCTGTACCAGTGCAGTTGGAGATAATAGCACAGGAAATACTTGTGCCTTTACAAGCAACATTTCATGACTTTGTTAATAAGGTTGTACTGTTATTATTTATCAGCAATTTTCTACTTATTCACTTAGCTCTGTTGATGCTGATATGCATCCTGTTTTTATTACAGACGTTATCATTTCAAGATCCATTTCAAGATCAAGTACAAAGCAAGCTTGAGGAAATCATTCTTATTATATGCAAATGCATGTATTTTAGTGTAAGTTTTTATTAACATGCTGATCTACTTTGACCTACATTTTTTTATGATAGTACAAGGTTCATAATCGTAACATGCTGACATTTGTTTTCCTGGATAACAGCTGATATTAGATATTGAGCATGATTTTGCAACTTATGTATTGTGTATCTATCTTATAACTAGTAGGGCTTATTGATTGTTAGATTTGTTACACCATAGTTATCGTAAATCAAGTTTATTTAGAGCAATCATGTACCCAACTCTTTAGTCGCAACTTCTGGGGGTACCTACGTTGCTCCTTCACATTTTTGTTGAAGGACAATGTCAAGGTTCAATGACTCAGATGGCCACATGTCATATCTTACTGTTTCCGTCTGGATGCTGCTACACGTCCACCTATCAGCCTGGAGACAGCTAGGACTGGGAAGGGTGGCTGCATCTCTAGTTTATTCAGCAGTTCTGGGAGGGGCCATGAAACCTTCTTTGTGACCTAGGCTTTCTTTTGCCTTCCTATATTTTTGTTTAATTTGTTAGCTTGAACTTGACATAGGTTTTTTTTGTTGAAGAACTGTAAGGTGTTCTATATATTTGCAGACCACCTATGTTCTGGAATCATCTTTTTTTTTTTTAAAGTGGAGATTAGTCTAATTTTTTTAGGCTATAATCATAGTTTATTGAAAATTTTATTGTCATGGAATTTATCTTTTCAATATTGTAGTTTTATGATATCTACATATCTGGATGTGATTCACCATCGTATATTCTGATACATGAGTTATGATTGATCATATGGTCATCCTATAGATTTCTTTTTTTTAGTTGAAGGGCCATATTGGCAGTCTACAAAATATCAGATGCATATGCCCTCGATAATCAATTAATCTTTTTTAAATAATTCCTTCTTGAATAATTGAGTAACATGTTGAAATCATGATGATCTGTTTTAGCCATACCTTCATTATCTGGTCCGATGTTATTAACTATGTGATTCTTTTAACATCTTGATCCTGCTGATTTAATATGGCACCTGCTGCTGATGATCTGCTGATGATATCAAATAAATAATAATTGTACATGTACCAGATCAGATAACATCTTGAGAAGCACTAGTCTTTGATATTGGAAAACATAAGAATGATTGAATAAGGCAGAGAAAGCTGCTTGATACCATTGTTCTATGATATTTCAGCATGTAAATATGACTTGAAGAAGGTGGCCAGAGCTGTTTGATACTTCTCTATGTAAATTAGCATACTATGCAGCTTATTTAGGGTCAAACATGCAATTAACAAACTCCTTATCTGTTTTAGTTTTTTCCCAAATTGGACATCATAGATGTTAAAGACTATATAATTTCATGCAGTAGCATGATGAATGATAAATTCAATTCCAGGTCAATTTCTTTCTGATGGATCTGTATAAAGACCTTGGTCTTGTTTTCCTCATATCTCAACAAGTTTTTGTAATTTAACAGAATTTTGTATTCAACTTTACTATTATATTGTTATGATCTTTATGCTACTCGAAAATTTAAAATATTTGGTTTTAACAGGTAAGGTCATATATGCCATCTGCATTGGGCCCCATTTTACCTTCTTTTTGTCATGACTTGTTTCGGATACTGGATTCATTGAGTTTAGATGGTGCTTCTGATGATGGATCTCTGCTAAGACTGAAGATTGCAAAGAGAGGTTTGATAATTTTTTCTGCTTTGGTGACACGTCATCGGAAACACGTTGACAGGTAACCTCTCATTTACTCATAATTTTGTTTATGCAACAACATATTATTGACCTTGATTTCTTTCTCAGGCTGATACCTAGTGTAGTAGATTGTGCATTCAAAATAGCTAAGCAGAGTGGTAACATATGTGTAAGTTGTTTTCATAAACTTGTTCATTCTTTGTTAATTCATTGCACTCTCTGATTTGTTAACTATTTCACAAATCTATTGCTTTATCCTCTAGAAATGAGCATTGCATGCATGAAAGTTCCCTACATAAAATAAGCCTGCAGAATTTTTGGTTTAGGGGTTTAGTTTATTGTTGCTAATGTACCATCATATTATGGAAATAATTTTTTTGTTTAATTAGTTTGTGCATCTTTTCTTCTCATAGAGTTCTAAAACAGTGAAGGTCATGCAGAATTTGGATTGTATCTCAGAGCGGATTATCTCCTTGGCATTTGATGTCATCTCATATATATTAGAATCAGGCCCTGTAAGTTCTTAATATTTCCTTCTTCTGATTTGAACTTTTACAAGAGGGTGGGCTAAGTGTGGTCAACTGTTTTTGTTTGTTAAGTGGTGAAATCATAGATGAGAATTTATTGTGCCGTGGTTTAGTAATGCTTACTGTAAAGTATTGAAACCATATTTTAAAATGTGCTAGTCCTTTTTGTTTTAACAAGATATGGTGGCTTACTATAGGAACCTGTAGAAAGGGTGGTACAAAACACTGTTCATATGTTACATAAACCTTATACACCTTTTCAAAGTTTTTATTTGTTTTTGGAAACTTTTTTACAGGGATGGAGAGTTGTTTCACCCCATTTTTCTTCACTGCTTGATAATGCAATCTTCCCAGCGCTGGTTTTGAATCAAAAGGTAGTTCATTATCACCAATGATATGGCATTGTGTATACTGTGATAATACATGCTCTACATTGTTTCCTTCATACTGTTAACTATGAAATTTAGTTGGGTTTGCATGTGAGCAGGCTTTTGTATGTCATATTGAGGATGCATATTTTTATGTTTGTAACTATTTTAAACTTTGTTTATCAAGTTGACTGACTGTTGGTTATGGTGGTCCGACATATTGTCAAGCCTAAACTCATAATTGTGATCAGAGTTATTTACATGTTCACTACAGGTCTCAGGCACATATTACAAATGATTTAGGGAGTTTTGAAGTTTTGCATATAAAAAAATGTGTCATCCTTTTGAGTCTTTTGGTTTTAGCCTTGTTTACTTGATTAATTTTTCTTGAGTACACCTAGAAAGTTGTTGACTGAGTTACATTATCAACTTGCCATACTGGCCCATGTAGTCTCTGTAAATGCAATACTTTAATACAGATGGAAAATTGCCAGCCGAGGCAACCATGTAAAAAGTCACTTCCAGTCTTGGTGGACATGTGAAAAGTCCGAGTGCGTGCTAGATGATATTTTATCTAGTTTTCACTAGTAAGGAACTAAGGATTACAACTTTATTTTTTTCCCCTTTGTTGTCTTATTGTATGTATCAAAAGCGAATTGAACACGAAATTTTCCTTGTGAACATTGGATAATTAATATCTTTGATATATCCTTCTGATTTACATGAATACGCAAGAGAGCACCAACTGCTTTGAGCATTCAATTGTTCTAATCAGGCTTTCTTTGTGAAGGATATCTTAGAGTGGGATGAGGATGCTGAGGAGTACATACGGAAGAATCTCCCTTCTGATATTGTATGATTAATGTTACAGATTGTTGACAATACGTTGTGGTTTATTCTTTATGAAACCATATTAATTTTTGTATCACAGGATGAAATTTCCGGATGGGCTGAAGACTTATTTACTGCAAGGAAAAGTGCAATTAATTTACTTAGTGTTATTGCAATGTCGAAGGTTATGACTCTTGACATATTTGTTTCCTATACATTCTTTTGAGTACTACTAATTTGCCTTCATATTGTTCCCTGAATAATATGTTGAACCTATTAAGGTCGTTGAAATTGACCAATATAAAAGAGGGTGACATAATGCACGAGGCTCCTGCTGGAGTGGGGCTTGGGAAGGGTCATGTATGTAGTTTTAATCAATTTCTTCTATCGTCAGCGGTGGTTAATGCAGTAAAATTGGTTTTCTTTTCCACTGAATAACATACATCAGTTTGTGAAATCCAATTCTCAGCATTCTTTTAAAAGGATGCTGAGATATCATGATGAGCCAGAACATGAAGCTAAAAGGTTATTTGACCTTGTAGAGACTATTTGAGTTGGTATGCAATGACTAGACAGTCTGTAAATATCAGGAAGAGTCCAACAATCCAATGGACACTTTTTTCATTAAAATGAGGCATATCCATGAGGCTCCCACCAATCGGGGTCTAGGGAGGCCAACGTATACAACCTTAACTCTAGGTAGATTATTTTCGTAACTGATTTCCCTGGTCGCAAAGGAATGACCTGGTACCACACCCTCAATGGACATTGATTTCATTTTGGAGTAGAAATCATAATTCAATTGTAATGCACTTTAGAAAACTCGGACTTATATTAGAATAAATCAATAAACAGGTTGTAAAGTTTTATTTGCTGAGACAGTTAAGGCTTACATTTTATTGCATCAGGTATTGCTTAATACTGTTACATATTAGGGGACATGAGTTTTGTGTAGACTTTGGCAGGCAGCCTTAACAATGATATGGTTGAAGTGGTTTTAGCTTTTAGTGAAGATGTTTCCTTGTCAGTTTTGAGTATATGTCTATCTGGTCAACTTATTGTCTCAACTTGAAGGTACAATTTATCTTCAGGTGAAACACATCATACTAGCAAGTAGCAAGTTGATTCTGTCTGTCTGTCTCTCTCTCTAACTAATGCCCTTGGTTTTCTTTCTATCCCTTTTAATTGTCAAGTATTGTGTTTGCAGGGTCCACGTATTGCCACTGCCACTACTAAACGTAAAAAAGCAGACAAGAGCAAAGGAAAACAACAGGAATCCTCTATCGGGGAACTCTTGGTTATACCATTCCTGTCCAAGTTTCCTATGCCCTATCATGGGGATAAGGCCTCATCAAAGATTGTGCACAAGTGAGTATATATGACAGGCTGGCATTGTAGTACCAAATACCTACTGCATTAAACTCCATGCATCAACAGATTCTCTCCACATTGCTCTTAACACATCCCCAGACTTGATTTATTCTGTGCTTTTAGTAGTACTGCTCCTGTTAAAATTGTTCATTATATTGGCAGTTACTATGGTGTTTTGATGGCTTATGGCGGTCTTCCAGATGTGAGATGTGTTCTGTTTTCTTTATCCTGTTAGTTTTAAAAAAATCTTGGTAGAGTGAAATTGGAGGATGATTTTGTTTCTTTTACAGTTCCTGAGGGAGAGAAATTCTGAGTATACAACTACTTTAGTTAGAAACCGTGTGCTTCCATTGTATTCATCATGTCCATTTGTTCCATACTTGGTTGCCACAGCAAATTGGATAATTGGGGAGCTTGCTTCCTGCCTTCCTCAGGTGCGCATACTATAACAGTTCTTCAAGCTTTAAAATCATTAATAGCTTTTCTGATGTGCTAAACAGAAATGGTCGTCTCATAAAAAACCACATTTTACACTTTGGATATCTTGGTCATACTGGAATGTTTTTCAAAATAAGAATCAAATATTTAGCCTTCTGATATTAATACAAGTAAAAGAGAAGCGTAGAGTGTTGTAAAACTTTAAGCTTAGTTTTGAGAAACTTGGATTCTAGTTGTGTTATCACTAAGTAAATTAATTTAAACAGTGCAGTTGCCCTTTATCAAAAAAATTTGTCTAGTTTTTTACTAAACCACTATTTTGTGAGTTCATGATAGACAGGATGTTAAAGGACATTGCTAACTACAATAGATCAGTATTATATCAGTGAATAACTTAGTGCTTTTTCTGGGAGGGATGTGCAGTTTCTAACATCGGCTCAATCTTAATGTAGGCCATGAGTTCAGATGTTTATGATTCATTGATCAAGGCATTGACTATGCCAGATATAAATGGTATTAATTGCTATCCTGTCCGTGCTTCTGCTGCTGGGGCCATCATAAGGCTTCTTGAGGTAAGAACCATTTATTGATCTTTGTCTATTTGACAAATGTGGAATTTTCTTTATGTTTGTTTTTTGCAGAATGAGTATGTTCCTCCTGACTGGCTGTCCGTCCTGGAAGTTGTGGTTAACCAGATTGCTAATGGAGAAAAAAATGAGTCATCTTTTCTGTTTCATCTTCTAGGCACTGCAGTTGAGGCTGGACAAAACATAATTTCTGCTCATATTCCAATGCTCATCTCTAGTGTGGTTGGTGCAATTGTCAATCACATACCTCCAATTCCGGACCCTTGGCCACAGGTAGTTTGTTGATTAAATCTTGCCCTATTTAGGTTTGTGATATCCATAATGTCTATAGTTTAGTATAATACTATGCTGTTCAAGTTTGCTTCATTTATATCAACAACAACAACAATAAAGTCGTAAATCTCAATTATTTTGGATCGGCTACATGGATTTTTTATTGTCATTAAAATATGTAAAAAATCATATGTTTAGTTAAGTTTAGAGTATTTAAATTTTTATTTATAGTTTCTATGAAAATTTTTTTTAGGTCTTCCTCTATCTCTTTTCGTACTACTAACATTAATTATTTCACTTCTTCTGATTATTGAATCTGTAGTTCTCCTAAGCATATTCCCGTACTATCTTAAATGATTCTCTTTCATCATATATTCTGTTGAAACGATATATAATTGTGCATGAATAAAAAAAAAAATTCTTCTATCTTTTTTAGTAACTCCACACACCCATCTCAATATTTTTATTTTAGCAATAAATTTTTTTTGTATATGTTGTTTCTTAATTGTCCAACACTCAATTCTTTAAACATTATTGGTCTAACAACTGTCTCATAATTTTTTTTTTAAATCTCAAAGATATCCGATGATCACATAAGACTTTTGATGTCTACTATCATTTTAACTATCCTGTTTTTATTCTATGAATAATATCTTTAACGATCTTTCCATATTATTGAATAATTTATCCGGGATACCAAAAACTTTTACTTAAAGGATCTCTCCATATTGTTGAATAATATCTTTTTGTACTCTTATTTGCAATACTGTATTTCTTTGCTAAATTGAGACACAAGTATGATAGAGAATTCATGACAAGGTTAATTTCTTCTTTGCATTTCTGTGTCATGTTCTTGCTATACTTGCTAAATTGGACACTCAGGTACATGCATCTATTTCTTGTTTGTACATGCAACAGTGCTTGTGAAACCATTACAGCCAGTAAATATGGAAATTTATCTGCCTTTCATCTGTTGTTTGTTCTCACATGAAATGTAACTTATCTTTGTTGCTTGTTTTATTCTGTGTATTATTAACAAAAAAATAAAGTTAATGTTTTGCTTAAGGTGGTTGAGCGAGGTTTTGCTGCATTAGCAGCCATTACAAAGACCTGGGAGGCTTCTAGTGCAGGTGAAGCCCTGGAACATGATGACAGGAAGTGGGAGTCTGCCCAGGCAGTAATTGCAAGGACATTTGCAACTTTGTTGTATCAGGCTTGGGCAGTGTCTGTGCAGTCAATTGTAAGTCTCTGTATTCTTCACTTACCTATGTTATTCTGGAAGCGATATGTCAACATCATTCACTGTTCTCTTGTATTTATTATGTTGATAAGGATTCAGCAGATAGAAGTACATCACCACCTCTATCATGTTTAGATGATGCCTCCACATTGCTTGGATTGATCTTGAAGTCTGCTACTAAAAAGAATGAAATTGAAGAATTGAAAATACCAGAGTTGTTAGCCTTATGGTCTGACCTTATATCAGACTGGCATGGTTGGGAAGAGATGGAGGACTTGGCAGTTTTTGATTGCATTCAAGAAGCTGTCAATCTACAGAGAAGATGTGATTCTACAAACTTCTTGTTGACAAGGATATCATCTCGTGTTTCTCCTGGTGTGGACCAATCGATTATTGAAGGTGTCTCTGCTTTTGTCACCAAGGGCATTATGGCATACCCATCTGCTACTTGGAGGGCTTGTTCATGTGTTCATGAATTACTACATGTCCCTTCGTTTTCATTTCAGATGCAATGTGTCAAGCAGTCCATTATTACTTCGTTCACACAGGCAGCTTTTTCTCATTTTAAGGATTTGCGTAACAAGCCTACTGGGCTTTGGAAGCCTTTGTTGCTGGTCATTTCATCATGCTATATATTGTGTCCTGAAATTGTTGAGCAAGTCTTAGACCGAGACGAGGATAATGGCTTTATGATTGTTGCATGCGGGTTGGCACATGTCTCATCAAGATCTTTTGATTCTGGTATTTCATCAGTATCTGAGATCAAGTTAGCTGGTAAGCCACCAGATACCTTTTAAGCTCTTCTTTTCCTCATATTGTTCTGGTACTTATTTTTTGTCAATTGCAGTGAGGATTTCTGTTAATTGTTCTGGAACATTATGCAGTGATTACACTGGAAAAGTTTGTTGAGCGACTTGTAGCCTTCCCATTGGAGGATGGCAATAAGGTTTTGCAAGATTGTCTTGTGTCCTTGATGGAGGCATTCCTGCATCTTAAAGAAGTCGAGGAGAAAGAAGCTAAAGAGAGTGATAGCGAAGTCATAGATGATGAATATTCAGATGAAGAGATTAGTGATAATGAGGTAAATGAATGCTAAGTACTTTAATAGTTTAAAATGCTTAGCTCAGATTTTGTTTTTTTAGTGTTCTGCAAGTTTCCCATTTTCTGGTATTTGTTGCTGAGCCATACTCTTGAAATCCTTTTTTCTGTAGATGTACTTTTCAAACATATCACATTTATATGAGGCTAAAGATAATGCAATGAACCTTACTGTTGGGAATGTGTGTTCTTTGTTTAGGATTCTGAGGATGACGACCTAGAAGAGACACAAGAAGAGTTCTTGGATAGATATGCAAAAGCAGCTGATGAACTAAGTGAAGTAGTTGCAGGAGACATAGAAGATGGAGTCCAAGATCTTGAACTAGGTAAGCTTCACTTAAATTGATATTCAATTTGCTTGTGCTCAGTTATTTAAAATTACATGTTTTATTTTTCATTTAAATTACCCTCTCATATAGTAAATTACTAGGAATTAAGAGTTTCCAGTACCGGTTGGTATGGTTTAGTAGTGGTGGTATTTACCGATTCAATAGGTTACTGGCATATGACCAAGGTAGACTGGTTGGTAGTTCGAAATGCACGTTATAGGGTCGGTACCACCTGGTATATGATTGGATGGCCATTCATACAAAGGGTGGTATAGGTTTTGTACCAGATAGTTTCTTTTTATCTTTTTTAATTTTTTTTTTCAAAACTCGATATATATTGGTGTACCAGGTGTCAGTAGATCAGCATGGATCAGTTTGGTACTGGTCGAAGCCTTGACCAATGCAGTAATAGTTCATGAAATTATGAACCTTGCCTTCAACATATATTTTTATTTTATGAAAGTTTCTTTTAAGCAAATTGTACATGGTTTTAGGAATACATACATTTATAGGATCCGGTGAATACATACATGAGTGCTCGCTTAGGCGCCAAGGCTATGCGAGGTGAGGCCTACGTGCTTGGGAAGTGGTCCAAGCAGGTGCCTTCAATTGGGCGTGGCCCAAGCGATCGCTTGGGTCGTGGTGTTGGGCGGGCTAGGTGCACACTTGATTCAATTGATGCGTGTGTGGGTCTATTACTTAATTTTGGTTCGATTGAACCACCTAGCCTGCATGGTTCATTCAACCAGAGCCAACATCTATTGAGCCCCACTCACCCCACATGCACGAGCCCCTGCCCCCTTTGGAAACCTAATCGCGACGGCGATGTCTTCCTCTCCAGTGAATGACGACGGTCCCCTTTGAAAACACAATGTAGTACTTTGGTATTTTAAATGAATGTAATTTAATATTTTAGTGGTGATATTTAAAATATAAAGATATATAATTTATGTAATTTATTATTTTTATTTTAGTCATCGTATTTCTCCTTAATTATATAAATTTATGAATTTTAATATTTGCGGGCGTCTTGTTTCGCTTGGGCAAGTGCCTAACACCTCAGGCATCTTGGTACCTTAATGTTTTTTACCGCGTAGTGCCTTTGAGGTTTTGACTACATTAGCATTGAGCACCATCTTATAACCTCAGATATTTGATCTTTAAAAGCAAACTAATGGTAATTGTGTTGAATGTTAGGTGCAAAAAATTTTTGGTTGTTGATAAAACTAATCTTAGCTTCCTAAATACTCTGTATATATATGTGGTATTATTTTTTTTAAAGATTCTCTAGGTTTGACGGGAGAAAATGATTTAAGATGGTATGAGCATGTGCGTAGAAAACCTCTGGATGCAGTAGTTAGAACTTAGAAGAGATAAAATTGTTAATGTTAGTGATACGAGAAAAGGTGGAGGAAGACCTAAAAAGCCTTTAATAGAAACTATAAATAAAGACTTAAGTATTTTGAATTAAACTAAATATATAGCTTTTTATATATCTCAATAGTGATAAAAGATCCATATACCCAAACCTAAATAGTTGGAACTTACAGTTTTATTGTTGTTATGGGTTTGATTGTCAGAAAAACCTTTTTTGTGAAATATAACTAATGAGAAATCAAACTTGAAAATCATCTTTCACCATTATGTTTCTAAGTGCATTTTCTCTAATAAATGACTTTTAGTTCCATTTGATAGTAATTTTGAATTGGCACCTCAGATGTTTTTTTTCTCAATTCATTCTTCTGATCGGACTTCCACATCTCTAAATTTGGCCATAAAAGTCCATCAAGATGCATTTCAAACAGGCACAAAACTGAGTGATTTTGAAACATATGATGACATGTTGCTGTTCCGAAGAACTTTCTTTTCAGACTCCCAAATGTTGGAGACCCTTTTCACCAAATGAATGATAACAGCTTCTAGCCTCTATAGTTTCTTCCATTTTCCAAGTTGTTCTTTCTCAGCCTGATCTATCACTAGTGAAGAGATCATGTTATTTTGAGCAAGTCCCTTTGCTTTCATCCTCTGTTCGAAATGTTGCCTAGTAGAGCAAGAGATGAAAGTTGCTGATCTCTACTAATGCATGCAATACGCACTTCAGGCTAGCATTTTATATTATGAGTATTTTATTTGGTGGTAGTGCTTCAATACGCAATGTGTCTTAAATGGTTATATGTGGCTCTGCACTGTAGGCCCGGTTGATGAGATTGATGTGCGAGAAGAAGTTCTATCCTTAATAAGGAGACACCACCAAGTTCTATTGAAGGGGCAAGTGTTGTCATCGGGCCTCATCCAACAGATGCTTGATGCATTTCCAGAATGCACCCCTCTATTGCAAGTACATTGACAAAGTCAGCTTGGGCATTCTTGAAACCCAAATGCAGATGTTTGTTCTGTTCTCTATATATGTTGTGTGACCCCTACTTATTTTTGAGGATGTCATTTTATTTGCCAAATTCTATTGTGATTAATTTTCTTTTTCTTCCTCCAGCTTGTTCTCTATATATTTACATTGTATATCGGGTTTCTCATCGGTGCAGCTCTGTTCTTTCCTTTTTTTTTTATTATTATTTTGATTTGCAATCAAGCTGTCACCATTGAAAAGAGTTCTTGATGCCAGCCAGTACTCTCACTTAAACTGTTTTTATGAAATTGGGTGCATTAATTTTTTTTTCGCAAATCTTATATTATTGTAAAAAAAGGATACAAAACATTTTTTTTAACAAAAGAAACCGTTGTGTTTCTGATATTTTTCAGTTAAGAAAAAAACAGCGGTAATGCCGGTTGGTTCTTTTATCTGTTTTCCATCAGATTGGATGCTTTCGGGTCCGGATTCTAAGAACACTGGTAATCATTCTTACTCTTTCTTTGTCCAACTTAAATGAATCCCTCACCTTTTTGTTGCGGTTCCAATTAGATTTCTTTGTGCTTATAACTCAAGCTGCTGCTAAACATTTACCACATTGTACCTAAATAGTTCCTGGAACCAACCTGTTTGATGTAAATTGTGGTGTAGGCTTTGGTGTTCTTTTGCTTGCCTTGCATGAATTCCACTAATGATCTGCAATTGCAAGTAATTCATCTTCGATCTTTTACATCTAGTTAGACAACAAGGCTGTAACCTCAGAGAGAGAGAGAGAGAGAGAGAGAGAGAGGGTCAACTCTGTGTCACCATGAATCTAAAAACAAGCAACATGGTAAATGCAGCGACGTCAGGGATCGAAACCTCCCATGGGCTACAGGCTGCCGCACCATCTTGGAGTCAACGAGTTGAAAACTACGTCCCTCCCCGACACAGACAAGCTCGAGACGACAAGCCCCGCCGAACCCAATGCGCTGACTTGGAGAAAGCAACCCAATTATGAGAACCAGAAGTTTCTCGCGCTCTCTCTCTCTCTCTCTTCATGTTTCCAGAGAACCACAGCCACTACTTTCTCCTCAGCTCGTGTCCTCCCGATCCACGCTGTCCAAAACCAGCTTCTTCGGCCGAGCATGGACATTCTCGTGAACTCAGAACTCAGAATCCTCAAAGTTCGCCTGTCGTCAAAAGCTGAAATCATGAGGAAATGACACAAACTCTAATTCTACTGTTTCAATAACAGAGACATGACAGATGCTTTCGCATCTCTCTGCTTTGTATGCTGTGCAGAGATTTCCTTGAGAGTATTGGTTGCTTTAAGAAATGAATCATGGAAATACCACAAACATGTGGTATCATTTTCTATTTCCTTTTGGCTTTTCTTTCTCTCTCTTTCGTTCGTCCTTCTTTTGAAATGGATTCACAAGGTTTCATTGTGACATCGAATCAAACAGGCTGTGCAAAGAAGCAGGGCAGTCAATTTGATAGACTTTGGAGAAATCTAAAGACTCGTTTATAGTTTGCTGAAACACTACATAATCTCCTCTATATGGAGAGGGAGAGAAGTTGCAGATACAATATTTCACATATATGATGGCAAGATATAGCAATCCACCCAAAAGAAAACTACATTCCATCTCTTCTTCTACTTCATTGGAGAATTCAGAGCACCTTCACCTAGCTTGGAAGGTTTGATCTCTCCCATCCTTGGACTGAATGCCCTTCTGCCACCAACCCGAGGACTGCGCTCCGGCCTCAGTTCGCCCACCCGAGGGCTGTAAGCTTTCTCCGACAACCGTGGACTACTGAGGCCCCTGACGTCTGTCGCTGGTGTACCTCCCGAGCTCGTCACTTTAGGACTGTTCATGTGTTTGATCTCGCCTCGGCTCCTCGTCACGATCTCATCCAGGACCTCTCTGGTCTCTGAGAAGGAGTATCCTCTTCCCATGTCGACTTCCTAACACAAGCAAGCCAATGCCATCAGCAAATGCTGCAGAAGAACAGTTTGTTGGATCGGACGTGACCCGAGAGACAAACCGTGGGCAAGTTGAAGGTTATGGCCGGTGATTCTTCGTACTCTGCTGCATCCAGATCGGTAAGGTGGGCACCTTTGAAAAGCTTGGGGAGAATGTACTGCCGCACCGGCACCAGAAGCATGATCATGAGGGGAAAGAGAACCCCTGCGATGGGAATCCACGTTATCCCGAAGCATACGAGCAAGTACGCGGTCTGGAAGAGGGTGAAGGCAGTGATCGCCTTGAAAGGTACGCTTTCCACGAAGGTCGCGTGGTAGTCCTCGAGCACTCTGTGAGATCGAACCCCATGGTTGAGCAGGCAATACAATCGGCAATAGAGCTCTTACAAACTAGTGAGCTTACTTGTATCTTCTGCTTGGTGCAGTGAAGAGCAGCAGAATCCTCTCCCAGAACTGGTTTCCAGGCAGGCTTTCGATGGCCATGAACGCGAAGTATCCCCACAGAACAGACGTGGGGATCTTCTTGAGAAGCGGCATGGCCGCAACACACCCTGCTACCATCATGGCCTGTAACAGGTTGCTTAGACGCTGCTCTTTGACCTCAACCGGAAGAAGGTCATCGATTTCCTTGTCGATATCGAACACCGAATCATCGACAGGTGCGTCCATGCTCCCCATGCTCGAAGCCAGCTGAACCGTAGAGTCCTTTAGCTCCTTCAATCCCTGCACGGTCCGTTCATCACAACCTACAAGCGATTCAGAACCAGAAGACAACAACGACGACTGTAACTTCTCGTACTCGAGCTGACTGTTCTTGGTAGATCAATGGCGTCTGCATTTGCCGATACGCGTCCTGCATGCTTCCATAGAGCTGACTTAAGCTTGAGTTCTGACTCATACTCTGGCGTGCAGTGGCTACCAGCCGATTACGAAGCAGCTGCGAGGAGTTCTCTTTGTTAGGAACTCAGCAAAGCATGAGACGAACAGAGGCAGTGGCTTACTTGATGCTTGAGAGTGGCCAGACTCTTGGTGTGCATGGGAGATTGTGGGATGACACCATTGGAAGGCGGAATTCCGATCAGACCACATAGCAACGTCTGCCATGCAACCCCAAGTTAACCCAAGAGCTAATAATCTTCGGTAGATGCAGTAGGTGTTGCAGGGAGAAAGAGAGGGTACCAAAAAACCCAGAAGAAGCAGGTCATAGTGGAACGATGGTGGCTTTCTTAGATTGAACTCCTGCTGCTGAGCAAGCTGAGATGCTACGCTGTGATCGAAGTAATACAGAACTGCAATCATGGTGGCCGGTATGAAAGCTCCAAGGATGTAGAGGAAGGGTACGTTCAACATGTCCTGTGAGTTGCGAGAAGATGACACGACCAATACACCATGAGAAGATCCAACACGACCAGCAATGGAGTCATGCATACCTTGATCACAGTCCAGTTCTGATAGGCACCAGGTGACCATGGATTTGGGCTGAGGAGGCGTCTCGGAATCCCTCTCGGAACACCACCTGCCGGCATATACGAAACTCCGGTCCACACGAGCACCATGAGCGGCACGCCGTAATCCGCGATGAAACCGCGCAGCCATCCTGCAGAGATCACAATGTTTGATTCTCGCAGGCCATTGCGGTGCGAAGAAGGAGATCGAAGAAGATGCGTACCGGTGCCGTAGCGCCATGATCGTGCCTTCCTGCTTCGCAGCGCGGTGAGCAGAAGCCCAAACGACAGAACCAGAGCAAACATGCCATTGGCAAACCTCCAAGACGACATCAACGCTACATCTCTTGGGTCCTCTCTTTTCGGTATCCGGAACTCATCAACAAGCCCCTGCATGTGTCATCAACACCATGATCTAGTCGTGAGCAGATGCAGATTTGTGTCGAACCAAAGCAGAAAAATCTGTTCTGTTCCTACCTTGATGGCCTGCTGCATGAAGAGCATTGCGATCAGGAGGCCAAAAAGCTCCCCAGCTAAACGAGTAAATCTATTGATGATAGAACAAGCACCTAAAATGGCTAACAGGAAGAGCAAGAACGCAGTCCAAACACATACCCTGCGTGATTCAGACAACACAAAAGATTACGTTGCATCATTCGATGTTTCAGCCTACATACACAAGATTACTTGTTCATTAGCTCACCATCCCGTCCATGCCAGGAACATGTTTCGACCGAGATCGGCACGATCTTTGACGAAGTTGAACATGAAGGTGTACATGAGCACGGTGGGCTCTGCGACTCCAAGAATCAGCAGAGGCTGTCCTCCTATGATGGAGTGTATGATGCCACAGAGTGCAGTCGATGCCAGAGTTTGAACTGCTGTTAGAACACCATCTGCCGAAACCATGCAGGCACAAATATGTCACATGAATCAGATTGCAGCACACAACATGTCGGCTCTTGAGATTATAGTTCAGCTCACCTGTGTTCCTCTCCAACTGTTCTCCAAATGATATGACTGGGATTGCTGATGCAAAGAATATGTATGTAGTGGGAGCCAAGATCCTGAAACAAATAGCTTTGTTGACTAATACTATCATATGTAGATTTGCTTGAGAATTCCTAAAGGAATGACCACTACCTGATGCCTGCGTTGAAGCCACTACTCCAGTCCTGCTTGTAGCACATCAATCTCCCTCGAAGGTCATTCTTGATTCCGTGAAAAGGTTCGAAGGTCTCCTCCATGCTTGTGTTGGATTTGGCCAAATATGCTCTCTAAAACAACTTTATATCGAATGGATGGAAAAACAAACGAGGCATGGAAGCTTAAATTGATGCGGAGTGATCTGCTTGCTCAAGGAAGAATGCAGCTCAAGGACATTGATATCAATGATCTCATGGAGTTTGGAGAAGACACATGCAACAAATGAATCTCCAGTATCAACAAAAGCTGAGAAGGGTCCAAGAGAAGCTTTGAGGCTTTTCTTGCATCAGTTCACTGCCATCAGTGGATGCAGAGGGACACTGGGAATGCTTGATAAAAGTCCAGGTTATATAGGTGGTAAAGCTTTGAAAAGGAAACATGTACATGATGGTGAGCAATATGGTCAAGGTAATCAGTGCGAAGACATCACTATCACTGCCTAAAAGCTTCAAAGAATAATGACTCTCAATTTACTGTGCCATAAAGTATATACCAGACAAATTAAATGTTAGAAGAGGAGTGGTCTCTCTCTCTCTCTCTCTCTCTCTCTCTGTGACTCTGAAAAGAGTGGTTAGGGAAGAGGAGGGTCTTCCTTCTCTTCTTTGGGTTCTTTTACTGGTTTGACAGTCCATGACAATCTGGCTGGAGCAAGAACGAAGCAGATTCTAATGTAATCATTCCACTGAGAAAGAAGCAAAATTTATGGAATCAATGTTGTCAATGAAATGACTGTTACTGGGAACTACTTTTACTCACTGTTTTCTCTGGAGAAGAAACATCCAATACAATCTGAGCATTCGATTGAGTCATGATGCTGTGTTGTGTTGCCATTACCAGCAAATCTCTCACCAACTGATCAATAATTCATTGTGTACTTACTGTGTGCTTCAAAAGCATCTCTTTGATGCATAATGCGCTTTTTATTGTGCTTCTCCCTATTGATTTTGGTAGATGATAGTCTGTTTTGCTGATGGATTCCTATGAGCTTTTGGTATATGAGGTAACCATTTGCTCATTCATATGCAACTGCTTTGATGCCTGGCTTTCAGTAGGTTCATCTACCATTCACTAAGAGAAAACACAAGTGTTTTGATAGAAGAAGAAATTAATATTCCTATGTTTGTACTTGTTGGATGATAATACTTCTTGACCTCTGACATGGTGTCCAGGTAAATGAGCTGAGTCATTTCCAGGATCATCACGACATTCAAATATCATATGATTTTGATAGCAACAAATTTGTCAATGATTAAGGTCAAATTACTTGATATAAACACAAAGAACATGAGGCCAGGTAAGAACTTTGACTAAATTATGCCAAGAATGATAGAGGGGAATGAAGCTTAAGGTGCTTTTGAGGAAAAAATTGTTGCTATCAAACAAAAAAATTGTCCTAAATTTTCAAAGAACAAACAAAAATGAAGTGGTTCCTATTGATAGATACTCGGAAGATGAACCATCTACCTGATCTGATTATTGAGCTCTTTGCATTAAACAGTGAACAGCTTGAGGCCTCAAAAGGGACCACGAGAGATCCTAGCAGCATTCATTTCAAAGATTTTCTAACCATATGATGTTATATCATCATCATGTATGGTCTAACTCAAATTCTTAGTAATATTTTTATCGATGTAGAATTTGCGTATCAGCAGAATTCCTAATTAAACATTTTCTTTATGAGATAAAACTCTTCGTGAAAGAAATCAAACTTGCATTTACTAGCAGCATCACCACAGCTGAGGGGCCTTAAGATCAATCATGATTCCGGATTTGTGACTGCTGTTTGTTCTGTAAGAGGCATCAGTTGTGTGGGGAGATGAAATTTCCTGATTCCAGCATGAGACAACCTCCGGATGCATTTGGTTATGCTTCATTTTCAAATTATGTGGCTGGAAGATGAAACTGCAGATGTTGAGAACTGAGTCCATCAACACCTCATGACCATGTTCTGACCTATTTGGAGATTGCAGACTACCTACTTTTGTAGAAGAAAGGCTATGATCCATTTTCTTCTTGGCTCACTGTTTTGGAGAGTCTAATTTTAGGCACTACGTTTTCTTTTTATATCTGAATGCATTTTTCTTTTACCTCTTCAGTACCTTCTTACCAAATATTGTGTTTGGCTGATCTGTTTCTTTCATTTGAACTCACATGGAGACTCTCTCTCTCTCTCTCTCTCCCCCATGTCTAATGGAGGACTAGAATAAAGATGCTAAGATAAAATTTGGTCAGAAATTTTGGTTAGTGCCAGAAGATTTACTACTGTATGACTTTTGTTAAAGTATAGCAAATTCCAGTAGATAAGATCTGCAGCAGTGATGCTAAATTTCAATCGAATTAGACCATGTTAGCTAGCTTCACCCTGTCCATGAAATGGCAATTTCCAGGCCTATAAATTTCACAATGCTTGTCTTGATTTGTATAAGTTTCAGAAACTGTTTGACAGGCCTTTTCAGTAGCCAAGTTGAAACCCTGTTCCATTATTTGTGGAGAAAGATTGAGATTCTGAAATCTCCCAGTTGGGTGTACTATGAATTTTAGATTTTCTAGATTGTCCTCATGCCTATATTGTCATTACCATTATTTGTCATTTAACAACTGGATGTGACAACATCATTCTAATCACAACCATTACATGTGAAATGTTAGGACTTGTGGCATGGTCCATAAACCTCTCAGTGTTACTCAGCTCTGTGAATTATGTTATTTCTAGAGATGGCAAGAAAAGATCCAGTAATTATTCCTTTCCCCAAAAACAGGAAGGAACTGATTCAGTAAACAAAATCTTGTTGGTTTAGTAGAATGTGAAGGTGAAGATGACCATATGATGGTTTTTCTGCAAGCAATCATGATATGAGGATTATTGTGCCTAAAATCATAATTTTATCTTGCTATATGGTGATATTTATGTAATTCAAACTAGAGTGAGGAAATGGAATTATTTAGATCTTGAAATCATAGTAGGAGTACTTTTAGTTCTCTTTTTGTTTATGAAAAGATTTCTATGAATATCAAAACTTATGGAAGTAGAAAGCTTTTACTCGTAAAATTTTCAAAAGAAAAATTGAAAAAAATGTATTATTATCGAAAACTATTTTTCGACATTAAAAGCGACGGTTATTTTGTGACCAAAAAATCTATTTAAATAAATGAAGTAGAAAACAGAAAAACAAAATTCCAAATACAAAAGACAAACCATGCCAAATGAGTTCTTAGTTGTCATCATGAGAAAAGCATCAAAGAATTGAAGGTTAGGGACAGCTCGGAAGGTCCACTGTCACAGCACCAATCCTAATGTCTAATTTCTATATCTGAAGCAACCTACTTTTGATAATTTAGGTTTAGTAATTGGATCAACTTCTTTTAGAACATGTAATTATTGCGCTAATTATTGCTAGAATAAATGACTTCCATCATTACATAGTACATACATTGTAGTGACTGTCAAAAGCATCCTAAAATGAGCTCATTTTCCACAGTTTTTCATTACTCCTTCCACAACATGACCTACCTATTTAAAATATTCAATGAACAAACAAGAATTAGATGCTTTTGATTATAAACATCAAAATGATCCAATAATGTGCAGAAAGTCAAATTGGGTCTAGAGTGTTCATAGTTCCTTGGAGAACTTGCAGTCTTGTGCCTGCAGAGTGTCTGCATGATCCATCTGTGGACTTGAGCATTTTTAAGAATTTTGTTTTCATTATGAACACTGAGGAAGCAGAATGAGATAGAAAATTAAATTAAATTTTCCAACTTCCAGAGAGATCACAGATCTCCACTACCGACAAGTCACTGTCTCCTGTTGATTTGTGGGGATAGCCAAAGAAATAGGAAGAAAAAGGAGGAAAGACATGCATAGCCATTTCTTGTTTCTGGCAGTATTATTGCAGGTGTGGCTTTCAAGCTATAGATTGGAAGCCTCCAGTGGAACATTATCAATGTGGTGTTCAAAGTGCACGACTGCACAACAATCCTACTCATCCAGTGCTTTTGGATGGGTTCATTTTAGAAATGGTTGAGTGCTTTGAATTCTTTCTCAGTAGTCCAAAAGACTAGGTTTCAGGATGCTTTGGCTTGTGGGACAGGGACTGCAATCCATCTGATTCCACTGTTTCTGTCTGATACATGTCAAGGTTGTCCATTTTCTGTGAATAAAAGCTGCAATCTTTGAGTTTTATTAAAGCATGATTAATACAAATCATAATGGTAGAAATTTACCCCTTTTTTAGTTTTATATCCATAAACTCTATCTACTTTTCATGTTCTAGGCATTCTGTTTTTATAGCCACTGTGTCAAATATAAGTTCAGAGAGAAAAAGTGACACCACATGCTGGTAAAGTAGCCTTTCCCTGTTATCAGTTTTAATTAGTATTTTCTTGCTTAATTGGTTGCACACATCTGTTTCTGCATGTTTAATAGAGAAATAAACATGAATGTGGGCTAAAAGATTGCATGCTCCATGATAAGGCCTAGAAGGAAAAAAAAGCACTCCTCTTCTACTAGTCTTTCTTCTCTCAAGGAATAGGCCATGACAAATATGACCCAACAAATGTTAGATAGGGCTGGACAATCTAACTAGTGAAAATTGAGTCAACTCTACATTATCTTCTCCTTTCTTTTTTTCTTCTCATCAATCACAGACCATGTCTGAACATTTGGAATTCTTAGAGTGAAATCCCAGTATAGCACAAGAAGAAAGATGAAGATGGGAAAATTATTCCTAGCACAAGCAGAGCATCTGCTTTTCCTTTCCTTTTACTTTACTACTGATCCAACACTCAAGCCACTTACAAAAGTTGTTTAGTGTGCAAACAAACTATTATTCCTGGGAAAAAGAGAGGACATGTAAAGTGATCACTGTCACAAGCAAAGTAAAATAGCAGAAAGCAACATTGGATTCATCCTAATGTCATTCAACAAAGTGCAATTGTAAGAAAACTTGAGGTAAAACAACAGTCATACTCATGAGAAAGGAGGCCAACACTGAATCATCTTTGTAATATTTCAAGTAACCTCAAACCAAGCTATTAATATAATGGAGATGTGACTACCAAGTGGTCACATGAGTGACTGTATTAAAGTGATGGAGATGCACATGAGTGATTGTATCAGGACCAGGGAGACAAACTAAAGTAGAGATGACATATGCTTGGTGTCAATGGCACACCCTATACTACACTTTATTATACTTTAAGATTTTCTCTAGAATTCCTACATAAAAATACCCTACAGGGAAGGAAGCTTCAAAATGTTGGAGCTTGTAATGTTTGTGGTGTGTGCCTGTGAATCCTGTGGTTTCATGAAGTGCAAAGAGATCATGCATCATGGTGTAAATCCAAGGCAATAACAACATGATAGAGATTCAAATAAGCTGGTTGGAGTTGTAGGTAAGATGTCCTTTTTAATCAAGGTCTCTCTTTTCCATCGCACACAAAAGAACGGTTTAGCAGCAACAGCTGAACTCATTCTGATCGAGCGTGGAAAGCATAGGACTGTTGAAGAGCAATGGCTCTCAAGCATCCACATGCAATGCATTGTCTGGTGTAGTGGGAGTTGAATGATGCTGTCCAGCACAATGGGCTTCCTTTTTCTTCCTACAGTTTGTGAAGTAATGCAAGCCTCATCGGGGGGGGGGGTTTGGGGATCTCAGGAGTTGACTGTGTGGGACACAGCACCCACGATGCGCTTGTGGCTCCCATTGCTGGGTTGGATCCCTCTCAAGCTGTGTTGGATTTGCTTTCATGGCTGCTGCCTCTGGTGCTGGCCTTGCCGTGCATTAAACTCGTGCCACCGGGCAGTGAGCAGTGCCAAGTCTACCCATGTCAAACCTAGAAGAAGACAACCAAGAGAGAGAGAAGGAGAAGATGGATCGAGGAAATAGAGTGCATTGCTGAACTCTTTTCTTGTGATCAGATTGAAATGGAGGCGCACGAAAAAGATTGAGGAGATGTGACTTCAGGTAAAGGCGGAGTCTTGAGCGGCTGAGAAGAAGCGTTGAAATCTGCATGAAACAGCATGCACAGGACACATTGACATGACAACAGAGACTGTTCGAGGGTTCAAGTGGCCTGCATTGCTACGTCGCATCTTTCTTGGTGGCGATGGCTTTTCCCATCTTTTTCTTCTTGTTTTTTCTGCAGGGACTTCAATCATGGTTCAGTCTCCATCATGTTCATAAGGTTTTTGTTGCTGCGGAAGGATCAAGCAAACAGAATCGATGGAGATTGTAACCTAAGGCATCTCGATTGATCTGAGAAAGATAAATGTGTGACAGTTAAGCCATCATCATCAGATTTGCATACATATATAAGAGAGAGAGAGAGAGAGAGAGAGAGAGAGAGAGAGAGACTGTCTCAAACACAAAGATTGTCAAAATCCAACAGGTTTCAGAATTTAGATGATGAATCCAACAGCTTAATGATTCAGAGAACCCCTTATAGCTCATGCAAAACAGTGAACAGACAGGAATGACAGCCATCAACTATTAGCCCATGGAGATTGGACATAATAATTATGTCTGCGAGCAGCTTAAATAGGATGGCCAGATTAAGTCAAAGGGAAACAGTTATCCTGCCCATGTGATTTATGAAGCTCAACATGACTCTGATCCAAAGCCCATTTCCTCAGCTCCAGAGAAAGAAAATCCAGTAGTGATTGCCAGGAGGACTGCACAGAGTTTGCTTACTGAAACTGATTTTGGAGCTCAAAGATATAGTTCTGTGCCACATGGCTAATCAAAATTGTTTTTCTTTGATGAGATATAATGAGAAACAGTACAAAAATCCCATCCATTTAAAGAGATCCACATACAAATTCACCAAAGAGATTCAATAGGATGTAGGCAAAACTTGCTGACAGATTCTACCTCCTTTTCTTCTTCTTTCACATCTTTTTTTTCATGTATGCTAGGAAGGTAATTAAATTACAGTTATCGCGATGTAAATCGACTCGAGCTTAATGAGTGAATCCGAAACATAAAAATTAAGCAGTGCAGAAGTAATCAAAGGCAAGATTGGGTTTTGAATACTTTGTTGTCAGTATCTTGGAAGCCACTATAGCATTGGCAGCCTCAGTGTAATGAACCCCATCCCAACTGATGTACTTTGAGCCGAGAGGGCACACTTGGGAGCCAAAAGCACCACACTCAATCCTTTGATTGAAGTTGTATGGAGGTCCACCATATCCACAACATGCCATCAGTGCAGTCTCAAAGCCTGCAAAACAGATCACATGGCAGAATCATGGAGACTGTCCATGGAAGCAACTTAGGATGATGGTCTTTTGTTACCTATTCGAAGTAATCATGACCATTTTGATGATGTGCACCTTCAAATGCAATCAAAAAGAAACTTTGGAATTTACAAGAAACAAATATCCAAGTATAAGCCATGGATTTTGCGCTATGCACTTCCCTCTCGCAATGAAATTTTGAAAAGAAACTTGGAACTTGAACTATGAAGATAGCTTGATACATGAATTCGACAGCTTACCGTATGCAGTGTGATTGGCGATGAGATCGTACTTAATAGAGTAGATATCAGTGTAAACAATGGTGGCATTCTTCAACTCTGAGTTCAAGTTATCACAAAGAGCACTCAGTTGGGCATTGAATTCCTTGGCAGCATTGTTGAAGGGAATCAGACATCCATATGGATCGAAACTGCTGTTGTGTTTTTGCGGCAGGGCAAGCTTTTGAGGCAAACATCCCAAGGGGCCAGTGTTGTGTACCCAAAACTTTTTCCCTCCATTGTCATACAAATTCTGCATTTGCACTTCATCAGAGACATAAGGAAACATAGAGATCAATGAGAATAAATACCAAGTAATAAGCTATATTTGCAGGATTAGTAGGTTTGTTGAAGTTGACTATAAGTTCTTCACTGTGGAAAAAAAGAAAAAGAAAACAGATGAAGGTAATCTATTTCATGGTTTCAAATACCGGTGAATATGGTGCGATACCAATCGGGTATTATTTATTATCATTATCTTTTATGAGCAACACTACCAAACAGGTCTGATAGATAACTGAAGCCGGTATCAAACTGAGAATTTAATCTTCAGTATAGTTAGTCAATTTACTTCATATGGACATGGAAATCAACCATCATGAATCCAATGCAGCATAAAACGAAGACACATTCAGATCGATATTAACAATTGGTAAATGTAAGATATGCACATTCAATCCACTTTGATCTTAACCTAATAAAAAGTCAACATTTTGTGAAAACTAATGTAGAATCAGCCAAAGGTTGATTTCAAACTACATCAAGGAATTGACAAAGCTAAGTTGAGGTAGTCAACGCATTCGACACGAAAACCCTCTTTTGTGAAACCATTGCATATTCAATCAAAGTCAAATTCAAGTCAACATCAGGAATCAGTAAAGCTAAGATATAGATTGTCAAATGTACCATAGACAACAGCATAGTGTTTGCAGTAATTCCATCATAAGATCGAAAGACATCTTCCGTGAATCAAACAAACATCAAGTAACTGATGATTTATACTAAGACTTGCCTCAATAGCTTTCTTGATCTCATGGATGACCGATGGGACTCTTTCGATGACCTGAACATAGCTTAAATTTGCAGAAAAGGCTGCTGCTAAATCGTTCTGCCCGATGTCAATGGCATATATCGCGTTGCGGAATCCCTCTGCATCAATCAGGTCCTCGGCACCTGCAACATGCACCAATGGTGCATTCTACAGCTCATGCTAAGTGCATCGCCAATGCCTTCGATTGAAAGCATTGATCTCAACAGTCTGATAAAGATAAGAGATGAAACCTTGAGCAACGAGCTCCAAAGATCGCAACTTGAAGCGGAGGAACTGCCGCACTTGGACGGCCAAGGCGAAGGGAACGTCCGGTGGGCGAGTGCAAGAGCCGGCAACGGCGAAGTTGGCCCCGCTGCTGAAATCCGCCCCCAGCGGCTCCATGTACGGGCTCAGGTAGCTGGTGTTCAAGCTCTCGCCTGCCAACACCGACCCACTGTCATTCTCCGCTAAAAGATCTCGAAGGAGGTCGGCGAGGTAAGTAGGGTTCACTCACAGAGGAAATCGATGACGAGGCGGCCGTCGCAGAGGCGGCCGGAGGAGCGGCGGAAGAAGACGCGGCCCTCTTCTTGGGGGAGGAGGATGCCGAGGCCGGCGGTGAGACCCCCGGTGTCGGAGTTGGAGTCGCCGAAGTTGAAGACGACGGCGCCTGAGCCGCACGCGGTCTCAACCGGTAATGTTGCCGGCAGCAGAGGCAGCAGCAGCAGCAGAAGGCCCGTCGGAATGCTGCGAAGACCAGCAGACCGTCCCGCGGTGCGGACCATCGCGGCCGAGCCTCTCTTTCTCCCTCGACAGGCGTTCGCTCGATCTGTTCAGTCACAGGATTCAACACTGTCTCATCTCTTAAAGTAGTCGGCGTGGATCAGAGTAAAGACAGCGAAGGCGGGCAGGTTTGTCGGCGCGCTCTCGCTCTGTTCGCAAGCGAACAAATGACGTTCGATTCTTTCTTGAACGCGCGAGGATGGGGCGCGAAGGAGGAGCACGTGAAGCCATGGCAGAAGAAAGGTATGTCGTTCAGAGGGGTGCAGCTCACCTGTCTCGTTCCAGACAGAAATCATGGAGCTTCCCCCTTGCTATAGCTTGACGGGTCCCACAATATTCTTGATTCGCTGACGTCGGCATCATCCTTTTGAGAAGGAAACTGTGTTTGCTGCCCGAACCAACACAGCTCGGCCACTCTGGTGGGGAGAAAAAGGCCTCGTCAACGACAGGTGTACCGTAGATCCGATGGAGAGAGAAAATGTGGAGCCCACATGACTTTGACCACGTGGTGAAGGGTAGGTGCGCTGGGTAAGGCTGCAGGGTGGGGTAAGTTCTGAACTTTATCATGTAGTACAGCTTATTTTATTGCTAATTAAATATGGCAAATTTATATGTACTTCCAAAGATAAATCATTTGTGTACTCACTTCCTTAAATAATTTGACGTTACATTTAATTGATCGTTACAAAGTTAGCATTCTTCAATCGATCGTTAATATGACGATACCATTTAATTTTAAGGGGTATATATCGCAATTTCAATTTATACAGGCATACATACGAAGTGTTTAACTAATATACGCGGAGGGCGTGAAGTTTGACTGAGGCACCGCCACATAAGTTGACCCAAACTCCGCACCGGGGCCGATTGTGGGACCCACTGAGGAACGTCTGGTCCGCACGGTTGCCACGCGGGTAGGGGGGGTTGGGGCAAGCGCATGTCTATCGCGTGACATTTTGTTTGAGTCGGCCCGCCTTTTTCTTGTTCTTCTGTGTCTCTCTCGCCACGGAGAAGCTTGTCCACGGTTCTTCTCGATGGGAGAGGGACAGAGATGGGTTCCGTTTCCAAGAAGCAGGAGGAAAGGAGGGATTTAACGCATCGGCCTCGTCTCTTCTCGTCTCCTCATCTTTGCTCAAGAAGAGGAAGTAAGCTCCGAGAAACAACCAAGTAGGTGTTGGGGTTTAGGTCCGCGTGCTGCTTCCGTTGTTGTTGTCGGTGGCGGAAGAAGGTGACCTGATGGCGGTGGAAGCAGAGGCTACGGCCGCCGACTTCGCCCTCTCCGAGGCCAACATCAACTGGGACAGGTTTCCTCCCTTTTTCTCCGTCTATGCTTCTTCTTTTCTTCCTCCCCTAAATTTCTTGGATATTTTCGCTTTTAAGTGTCCCCTTTTTCTTTTCCTTCTTTATACGGTTTTAGGATGAAGACGTTTCTTTGAATTGCCAAGAAATTTCTGGAGCAGTTTCGGCTCGTTTCTTGGATTTCTTGATCAAATATTTGAGTCGTAGTGTACGATACTAGTGCTTCCTGGACGATTGGAAAGAAGGAGAAGTTTCCCTTCTCTTTTAAAGCTCCGAGTTGTCAAGATACTCGTGTTGCAGTTTCTATTAATTTCTTGGATTTCTTGATCAAATAATAGAGCCATTGTCTGTATGTACTAGTGCTTGGTGGATGAACGAAAAGGAGGAAAAAGAATCTGTTCTTCTTATAAAGCTTCGTGTTTTTCTTACATTTCTTGATGCGTTTAGGGTAAAGATCATTTCTGGCATTTGTCAATAAATTTTAGTAGCACTTTCTGTTCATTTCTCGGATTTCTTGATCAAATAGTTGAGCCGTAGTCTATAATAGTGCTTGGCGGACATATGAGAAGAAGAAGGAAAATTTATGCCCGTCAGAGTTTTTGATCCATTCTCTCCGAGCTGATACATTATGTTCATATGTTACCGATCGCCAGCGTCTGATTGTGATGATATTGTTGATTGCAGTATGTTTGTGGAAGATATTTTAACAATAGTGTGTGTTTTTGTTTGTGTCCTGGCAATTTATTTTATCTTGTCCAAAATATTTCCATTCATTTAAATGTTCTACTGACCAGTAAAACTTTAATTACCAAATGCAAAATGCAGTGTAGTCATGTGAGCTAGAATAATCCAGTGGCTGAGTGATGGCAATCCAGAAGGGACTACTCAGGCTGTCTTGTTTGTGATAATTATTTTATTAATTATTTCCGATTGATGAATACAAAAGAGCAAAACACAATCATCGACAAATTTTTTTGGCCTGGTAATACTTGACAACAACCATAGGCACACTATAACTGTAACAAAAACAGAGAGAACAAATCTTGAACCTAATTTTACTGACTCATTATTGACTTAGCAAATACTCATCTAAGAGCTAACTTTTACTTATCCTGTCTCACCTAATCTTCTTCTACTTCACTGGTTGTCCCCTGATATAAATGTAGACCATTGTGTCACAAAGTATGATGCATGCTCATCTAAAAAGCTAATTTGGTGTCACATAAGCTTCTTCCACTTCATTGGTGGTTCCCTGTTATAAATGTAGATCATTGTGTCTCCAAATCTGATGCATATTTATATCTTCATGTCTATTCCTTGGAAAGCATGAGGATGAGGATGTTTTATTGAATGATTTCTGGTATTAGTAGTCACTCTTTGAAGGATGTGCCTGACCTAGATTTATACACTAGCCCACCAAACTACTGTGTTTTGTTATATTCGCCCATATTTCTCTTCTTCTGGTGGCATCCCATCTACCTTGTTTGAAATCTAGTAAATGTTAGTTTGTCCTGCATCTTCTGACAGTTAAAAGATTTAATTAATTGCTGGTTTTGCTGTGGAGTTAAGGTTGGACAAGACGAGGTTCCATGTTATTGGTGCTGTTCTCTTTACTCTTCAATCTGGGTTATTGCATCCAACAGCTGTTGTTAAAACTAGAATTCAAGTTGCTGAAGCTGGATTATCACACATGCATGGATTTTCAATGTTTAGAAGAATACTAAGATACGATGGAATTCTTGGACTGTACAGAGGTTTTGGTACCTCTGCCATTGGATCGTTACCTGGTCGAGTATTGGCTCTTACATCACTTGAAGTATCTAAAGATATGATGCTCAAATACACAGAACACATGGATCTTTCTGAGGCAACACGCATTGCTTTGTCTAATGGAGCGGCAGGGTTGGTCTCAAATGTATTTTCATGTGTTTATTTTGTGCCTTTGGATGTGGTAAGTTATCTTTATCCCATTCATTAAACATTTCTAATTTGCAGCTCCGATTTTATTTTATGTTACATGTTTTTCCATCTAAGCACTGAAGTCCCTGTCCTGATTAGGCACCATTATTTCACACAATTTCTTCCAGTTAGTAATATTGATGTATGCAGAGGGGCTATTGTTTAAAAGGAAAAGGACATTGAATTTGTGCTGCATCATGTTTATGTACTTTTCATTGCCACCTGATTTATACTTAAAATGATTAACAAAAAAAAATGATGCTTTAGGAATACAATAAATTGCAGTTAAAGAATACAGCGATGTGATTTGGAGCAATCAAACAAAAAGAGTGATTTGTCCCTTTAAGATTACAACCAGTAGATATATTCCTCCGGTCCTTCCATTTATTGAAGCCTATCCCCATCAAATTGTTGTCTCATTTGGTGTGTTAAAATTCCACCACTATAGCATGCATTACGTATCCTGATCTTAATAAATATGTTATCCAACTAAGGAAAAAGGCTTTTTAGCATAATAGAAGCAAAACATGAATTTGAGCTAGACTATGTTTTGGTTTCACAAGGGCTATTTGTGCACCCTTTCTTTGTCACACAAATGTTTTGTTTAAATTAGGACAATCAAGGGCATCTTGCTATTAGTCTACTCAACGCTGAGATTTGCAACAATGGATACTTGTTTTGGATTTCAACACACACATCCACCAAAAAAGCCACTCGCACCTGCATCTGCTCACACACAAAAAGGAAAGGAAGCACAGTGACATCACAACATCAGATCCTGTGCATTCTTATATTTGAACTAAGTTTTGCTCATATTCCTAGATTTCCCAGAGACTGATGGTGCAAGGTCTGCCTGAAATGATCAAATATAATGGCCCTTTTGATGTCATTCGTAAAGTGCTCAGGAGCGAGGGACTTCATGGCCTTTATAGAGGTTTCGGGATAACAGTGGCAACCCAGTCACCTGCATCTGCTCTTTGGTGGGGTGCTTATGGTGCTGCTCAACATGTTATTTGGAGGTACGTCTGTCACAATATTGTTCTCTATTTATCGGGTAGCTTTTGTTCAGAAATTACAGGTTGCATATCATAATGGCCAAGTACGTGTATGTACAAACATCTTTGTTATTTTCTCTTTTGGTCAGGAGCTTAGGCTATCAAAATGATGCAGAGAAAAAACCATCTCAGTTAGAGCTAGTAACTGTTCAGGCGACAGCTGGAACCTTGGCTGGTGCTTGTTCATCAATTATCACTACTCCGATAGATACAATCAAGACTCGGCTGCAGGTAAATTTAGTCCTCTAATCTTGCAGAATGGTAACTTGAAAAAAAATTGTATTGAAGAGTGTGATAGAACGAGCTTGCTTTTTTTGGTTCTTAACTGCTACTTTGGCCATCATGACATCAGAAATCAAGTGGGTGCTGATCGTGTTCGACGGATTCATCGTGCCTCAGTCGTAAAAAATAAAGATGAAAGAAGAAGATGAAAAACAAAGAAACTAAATGGGCGCAGGTTTATGAGGTCTAAACTATAAAGTGCATTAAATTCTGTGAAGGGAAAAAGACAAAGCATGTGTAAAAATATATATATTTTAAATATAAGATAATGTTTTATATTGAAATTCATTGATATAGAGACCCTCTGATTGACTAGAAAAGAGAATGATTTAGTAGAGCACTTGGTTAATATTCTACAGGCACATTTTGGCCTACTGCTTTCTATATGACATTGTGGACCTTGGGATGATGGCATGAATTCCAATTATGCATTCTTTTCTTGTCCAACTTTGTATCTGCTTAGTAGACAATGGTCACCGGGCAAGCTGAATATTTTCTTCCTAAAACACAGGTCATGAACGGGTACGTAGGCAGGCCATCAGTTACCAAGACGATGAAGCGGCTTGTTGAGGAGGACGGCTGGAGAGGTTTCTATAGAGGGTTTGGCCCCAGGTTCTTAAACATGTCACTCTGGGGTACCTCGATGATTGTGACATACGAACTCACAAGTAAGACTCCAACATTCTGCTCTTCCGTTGGAAACGTGTTGCCTTTGAATTACTATTTATGAACTTGGCTTCTCCGGTTATTATCTTTAGTTTTTTTTTTTTTCCCAATCTGCCTTATGTACAGCCTCTGAGGTGGTCGCAATCTTTTAATCCATGCTGCTCATGACTGCTAAAATGTGTTGTTGGTTGTGTGTTTCCAGAGAGGCTATCCGTGAAATGCTGAGTGATTCTTTTAACTGGATGAGATACGTGAAAGGGGAGGGTAGGGGATGGCTGCGGATCTTTGAGTTGTCATTGCACTTCCTCTGAAAGTGGTAGATACGACATTGCAGGATATTGGGAATGCACAATTCTTTCTCTCTCTTGTGATGTGTAGAGGTGATGGCACCCGAACCATTCTCCTGCGCTCTCGATTCCCTTGGTGAAGCTGATTCTTTACTGCTAGTGATCAAGGCTGGTTGATGGTCTTAGAGGTGGCCTACTCCACAAGCATTTTGCAGTCTAGATGATATTATGTGCCAGCTGAAAGCTGAAAGAAAATTATTCTCCATATTACTGAGGATCGAAGGAATCTGATCTAAGTTCGTTTTGATTAATTTGACTTGAATTCGTTCATCAACTTTAGCTGATGGATATGGATGATGAATGACATGAGTAGTCATTGCTCACTTGGAATGGCAAGTGTTTCAAATACAAGTTCCTTGTGGGGCCAATATCCGAGTAGCGACCAAATCAAGATTCCTGACTCCCCTACGGCCAACAGGATTGTTAACGAAGCTCAAATTGCATGTTGGTGAAGGGAATAGAGATAATACATTTATTTTGGTTAATGCAGATAATACATTAATATTATTTAATTGCAAACTAAGTGTTCTGCCTTTATTGGGTGGATTGGATGGAATTGAAGAAAAGGGAAAATGGAGAGAAAAGATAAACGACATGATGAACCTTCTGCCCGATTCCAAAAAGTGGAAACGTTCCACCGAAAATAACCAACACATTTAAAAAAGAATTAAAAATATATCGTTTAAAAAATAGAAGTTTTCTTGAAAAGAATTCACGTGGGATTGTTCTCAATATCATCAAATCTGTTAATAAATTTATATTTTTTATTAAATATATCATGGAAGATCATGCATAATGCTCAACAGACCTGTATCGGATAATTGTGGGCTAAGCATCATTTGCCGTTACACCATTGGGCTAATTAGAGATTGTCTCAAGTTATTTAGCTATCTTTAATGTTTTGATCTTTATACTTTAAAAAGTTGTATTTACATTCTTATAATTACGAAAGTGAAACATCTAGGGCTATCTTTAATGTTTTGATCTTTATACTTTAAAAAGTTGTATTTACATTCTTATAATTACGAAAGTGAAACATCTAGGTCAATTTACCCTAAAGATGTTTGTTTTACTTATGAAAATACAAAAACAAAGAAAAAAAAGATAATTTTAACATTCGACGGTGATAAACGATGGTGTCGGCACCCATCAGTTGGTCGCCAAATCTCCTATCACGGCCAGTGACTTTCAAGCATGCCATCACGCTCGACCTCATAACCAATGGTGAGAGCTTGAAAGCCCTCGACCACACCAAGGGTCAACTCCTCAAAATTATCTACATCCGTGAGTGTCGAGGGCCAATGGTCAATGCCCCCAACTAAAGCGAGGGCCAACTCATTGAAATTGTCTACTTCCATGGGTGTTGACAGCTAACGACTAATGAGCTAATGCGAACTCAACCAAATGTGATGATAATTACGATGATAGATGAAGGAGGTTGACGATGGATATTTAGAACACGTAAGCTGAGGGTGGCACCGTCATCCACCACCGAACGTTAAAATTTTTTTTTACCTTTTATTTTTATATTTTTGTTGGTAAAATTAACATCGTTAGAATAAATGAACCACCAATATAATTTTTTAAAATATAAAGATCAAAATACTAAAAATAACTAACTACAAAGACAATATGTAATTAACCTTATACCATTTGAACTAATATTCAAGCAAAACTAAACAAGGCACCACAAAGCACTTGCCTACACACAGCACGTCATAATTATAGGGCCGAACCCTGAACGAACCCAATTTTGTAGTTTGGACCAATAGACATTTTACAAGAATTTAAAGGAGACAAACGACATACAACTTGTAATTTGCATGTCCTCTTAATTCAAGGAACCTGCAAACTTGTGCCTTGTATTGAAGAAAAAAAGATGTGTTGAAATCTCCCGAACTCAGGAAAGAGACCATAAAAATAGAAGACACCAAGTTGAGTATCACTCTTCTTTTGAGAAATAGAATCACTCCTGCAGAATGTCTTCAACTCCACTAGGCAAAACTTCTACACAACATCTAATTATCTTTGCCAGATTTTTTACCCTTCTTCTGTTTCTGCTTCAATTGAGTCAATCCTGGAGCTGTTATCTTCACATTGCTCACAATTGCCGCAACCAGTTCTGGGTCTGTACATGCTTTCATAAGTTCCTTCTCCCGGTTCGTCACCTCAGGCATATGATTAAACAAATTCATCGCGGTTTTGGCAGCTGAAAAAATGACAGGATCTCAATCATGTTATGATGAGAAATTCTCCCTTAAACACAAAAATAACCATATAGATACCATAATTGCGAAAAGCAAAGCATGCCAGCAACAACACATACAGTCAAATACATGCCCATACACACATACAGGTATAGAGAGTGTCACTAACTGCAGATAGGATATGTTTGTATTTGAAAAAGAGAAATCTAAAAGGTCATAATATTATTTAGCACAACAAAATACACCTTTATGGGGGTTATAATCACACTCAAGTAACAGTCGATAGAAAAACAAAGAACTATTTACTACTAAGATGGTTACTGCAGGCTGCTATGAATATCAATACTGATGCAAATCTAACGTATAATCTTTCTGACCAGAAAAACAATTTGCAATAGGTACTCGGAATCTGCTAGCGTTACATGTTTTTGGATCGTTAATGTGCAAGTCACAGATGTTAATCATAGCAACAACAAAGGAACCCCATGAATTATTTACTATCCCTGTAGCTACAAACTGTCTGTATTATACTTGTACCTTTATACAAGCCACTCTAAAAAAAGTAAAACTTATCAAAAATTTACAAAAAAAATCCTGAGAATATCTAAATGGAGGCTACCTTTGCATTTCCTAAACCTTCTCATGCACCTCTATGAAGTCATGTTAATATGAAACTGCACAAGCTCCAAAATAATTACATAAAAGTTATGAAATATTACATGATACATGATGTGGTTGAAGAACTAGTTATCAAATAAATAATTAAATACCACATGTTCACGAATTGAAACAACAAAACCTGCTGTAACAAAATTAACTCCGTGACCATTTCATACCAGAGAAAGTTGTGAACAAAGAAATATATGTCAAACAAGTTGTTTCATGAAACAACAAAAATTATTGAGACAACGTCATATATATATATATATATATATATATATATATATCCAAGTTTATTATTATTTGAAAATAAAACCAGGAGAATACCTTTTCCTTTTTTTGCAGTTCCTGGAGTTATTTTGACACGATACTTGTATGTTTGCAAGGCACTATAAGGTCCACAGACAGGTACTGCATAGAGCAAAATGTCACCAGGAAGTGGATTGCCAGTTAAATAATCCAAGTCATTCAATTTCTCTCTCTCTTCTTCTCCTATATCATGGATGCCATCTTCCTCCATTGCAGCCACATCCATTTCAATATTAGCTTTATCTGGTTCTGCACTCAGAGGATCTCCAGAAACATTGCCATTTGCTTGCTTAGCTTGATACGTATATTCCTGACAATCCTTAGACAGGTGACCAGCCTTTTTGCATTTATAACATATTTTGGAAGAGTCGTGTTCATCTGCATCCCAACAAAGGTTAGTGAACAAATCCGTCATCCGAAAATGATTGCAAATCAAAGAATGTTACTTTTCTAGCATGCACAGCATCAGTTACTAAAAGAAACTGAGTGTACATAACTACATCTCACATAGACATGCATCATTAATGCCATTTAGTTGCTATCAGAGATAGAAATAAAGAGCACAAGAGTACATCCATCATCTATCATGAAAAATAAATCGCCAAAAAGAACTGTACAAAATTAATACATTCCAAATGTCAACATTTTAAGCAATTACAATTAAGACCAGAGACAAATTAATTTTCAAGCATAGCTAACATGCAAAAGTGCCCACCACAAATGGTCTTGTTGGTGCAGCTAAGATGGAAAAGTACATATCCATGTGAATAACATGGATTACAATAATTCCATAATAACTTACCAGTCGATGATCTGGTTAATTTTCCAGCAACAGCAACATGGTTATCTGATTCCTTTTCCTTCTGGGGAGCTTTTCCAACTGACTGAACCATAAAAAACATTACGGGTTAGAACAAAAACAGGGAAAGAGTCAAGTACTAATTCAAGATAAGATCCCACATGACCTAAAAGAATTTCAATTTTAACTTACTGCAAGTAAAGCCATTCGAATTCTCCTTTCTTCCTCATCCTGTTCTGCATACTTCTCCTTAATCTTCTTATGTTTGCCCCTCTGTCCACGTGCAAACTTCAGATTAGCTGGCCTTAGCTTCTCACTACTATCTAGCTGCAAGTCTACATTGTTCTCTTTTACTTCGGAGACATCTACTATATCGGCAGTGCTCTTCTGGCCTTTCTTAAGTTTTCTTCTTTCAGCTTTTGATATGTAGGGCTTCTCCCTTCCTGCAGCTTTTTTGTCATCATTTATATGAGCCTCCACTGGAGTTGACTCGTATGAATCCAATCCAGAACTTTTACTTGACAACTTAGCAGGGCTAGGGCCAAGGCCAAGAGCCTTATCAAGAAGAAGGTCAAGTTGGGATGAACTAGAATCATTTATGCCAGATAAGCTTCCAGCATTAAGATCTCTCTGGTTGCCAGCATCATCTTGAGAAAACTCCTCAGATGGATTTGGAGCCCTAAAGTCGGTAGTTAAGGCAATAGAAGTAGCATCAACTCCAGACGCACTATCTACTTCCACACTAGGATGATCCCCACCACTATTCAAGTAATTTTCTGACTCCTTATTTGTGTCTCCTTCACTAATAATCTCCTCATCTGAATCAGAATTATTCTGCTCTCTGCGAGACGCCACTTCCATTTCATGAAGACCCTCATCTTCTCCTCTCACCCTTCTCTCATTTATATGTGATGCCAGGGAACTCTCATCCAGACGAAACAGAATACCAAAGCCCATAACGAGAGGGTGCGGGGGAAGAAAATTCTTTTTACCACGAATCATGAAACTGCCTACTGTGAGATACTCTCCTGTGGGAGCTGTCTTACTAACTTGATGTGGATATACCCACCAGGCACTTGTAACAATTTTTGACTCCCATGCTTGGCTGTGACAGACCTGCAAAGATAAATTGTCTTAAAACCTTCCAGTTACCTAAGGCTCTTAAACTACCAAATGATGTTGATATATCACTAGCACCATATAAAGCAAATTGAATCAATAATCTAATGTTCAAAAGAAAAAGGAAAGACAAATATTTATACTAACAAATAAAAGTGAAAAAATGTTGGAACTCACAGTAAAACATCCTGCTTGATTTAATGTCAGAGGTGGTATTGGATTATCTGGTTTGTGATTCTTGATCACAGTACTAGAAGCTCCATGCAGGTCTGCATGCACATACCTATATTACACTGAAGATCAGACATATTGCCAGAAGGTAAATTCTTACAAAGCTTCTTTTATCTGATACCACAAGTAACCATCAGAATATTATTATGCTAAAAGAAACAAGTAGCTGGACACTATATACTAGTATGGCATCACATGATCACAAATTCTAAACTTAATATCATGCAGCCAAATATAACAAGGTTGGTTTAATCATTCTGTTGTCTATCTGGCATTGTTAAAAATTAAATCTTGATCTTGGACCAAATTCAAATTACACCCAGCATAATCTGATGTCTTGTATTAAAGGCGTGGCAGGAACTATACATTTCTTGCTAAAATCCTATTAACACTCTAACGCCTATGGGTCCCCTATGCTGTATTCAGGTTTTATTTGACTTCGATTTCAGTTTGAAGTATCAATCCAGGATTTAAATATTGTTGCATTCTCCAGATGTAATCTTGTCAAACTGGCATTTACCCACAGATATAATATGCTAGGCCTTTGTACACCATGAAGAATAATATTACACAATCATTGGATATGTTTGCATCATCAGTACACTGGTACATTGGTACACCAGTACAGTACCAGAGTGGTATGGGACAGTCAGTCTACTTTTGAGTAATGTCTCACTGGTTCACTGCCCGATGTATGTTGGTTGTTGGCATGTCAAAACACCTCCAAAGCATTCCCCGTCTTAAAGTTAAATTGTCATATCAAACTTGCAAATGTCAACATTTGTTATTTAATATTTCTAGTTATTAGTGATACATATCACTATGGCACAGTCTCTACGCCAAGAGAGAATAATCTGAGCATGGCATGAAACACCATGCCAATACTGAGTTCTGGCAGACTAACACTTAAACCTGTGACCCTAACGCTGCACGACATAATATGAGTATTGAAATAAAAAAAAATCCAAAAATTAAACGATCTAACATTAAAATGAAGGAATTTTACATTGCACAGCATTTAAAAGAATACGCTGAGGCTATCAGAGAAAGGGAAAATTTTAGATGTTTACAATGAGATAGAGGGAGGGAGGGAGGGAGGGGAATAACTACCATGAGATGCATCTTGTTTAGAGACCTTTACAAAAATTGGTCTAGATTTTATGCAACATGATGTGACTTCACACTTATTCTTGACATGCTATATTATGATCTTGAACATATAGAAAAGGTGTTGTAAAAGATTTTCCTAATGTGCACCAAATAACTCAAGAAAACAATTGCCTAAATGAGTGTATGGTGCTTTTAAGATAAACAAATAACTAAGGAGTTATTAAAATTCTCTCTAAACAGAGTAAATGTTGAGCTAAATGCTACAAGTACCAAACAAATACATCAAACTTTACTCACAGATCTCCCTTGGACATATATCGCTTAACTATCATCTCATTTTGTTGTGCATCACGACCACTTATGATCAAATAATTTTCGCTGCTGATAAACCAGTTGAATTTCTCAAACCAATGCACTTTCCGCATATGAGAAATTGCAGCAACAGTCTTCTCCTGCAAATACAGTGACACAAACCTGAGCAGCCAATTAAATGACACCAATCAATTTTTTAAGAAAGAGATTGAAAGTAGCAAATGAACTATGAGAATGTAACTCCAAATTATAAGCCCATAATGCAGCCAACATATTTATCAATAATTAAAGTGTTGGTCAGGCACTCATATTTGATGAAACCACTAAATGTGTACAGATTCCTGATATTTTGTCAGTATGTAATATGAATTGATGGCTTCTTATGTTGCGAAAGATCAAAGATATCTGAAAGTTTAGAAGCATCCTGAGTGCTCAGAGAAATACCATGTGAATTTCTAATGAATATGACCAATACGTAATATTTCATAAAAAAGCCGCTTATTTCTCAGTGTTTTAAATATTTAATAATTCAAGGAACATCAAATGAGACCAAGACCCTGTTCACAAAGGTGCTCACATGAACACTCACAGGACTTGCTTGTTCCAAACTTCATAATTATAAATATACTAAAGAAGACCACAATTTGTATGTCCAGGGCAGCCACAGTGAGTAACTCATACAGCACATCTACATGTCACCTCTGTTTGTTAAGTCCAAATTGAGCCTTAAGTTCAATGAAGCAATTTAGACTTGTAACAAAAAATAAAATCAGTTATGCATTTACAGAATCACAAATCATGAATTAGATATATGCATGTTCGTCCCAAGCAAAAAAGAAATAATTTATAATAATCTATATGGTCCGTGGAATACTTGAGCAAGTTGATGTCGAGTTTTCTTCTCAGCAGCTTTGAAAGCCTTCTCATGCGCTTTAATGGTTTTGTCCTGCTTGTTTTCCTGTCTTTTCTTTAATTCATACCAGCGGCAAGCATTGGCATGAGCAGAAAGAGCCAAATCAACCTCAACCTAAAAACATCATAGCTGCCATTAGCAAAGCTGTCATAGTTCCTAAATGCTCTAAATAGTAAACCATAAAAGTTTCAAGAGGAATGCCAAAGAGGACAAGAAGATTACTGTCAGAAATTACCTAACAAAGTAGTACAAACTTATGGACACACTTATTTCCTAGTTGATAAGTTCACAAAAAAATTGTGATGAATTATACAATAACGGATATGGAGTTATTTGGTCCTTCAGATACCATACTCTCGCCCACAATACTTGAGAAGTTTGTATTCCCAAGGGTTTTTCATGGGTGCTTTTTATTATACAATCCACGTAAGATACTAAACCCAAATGCTGATTGAAAATCAAAATATTTGCCAAATAGCATAGTCAAATAACACATATAACAAAGAGCATTCATTACAGAATTTGTAGAACTATTGGTGTCAAATGAGGGATAAAAGGAACATGTTCATGGAACACCACTTATAATGACTAACAGTTAATCCCATTAAGAATCCACTTAGGGAAAGAGCCACCTAAGCCGTTTGCAGGTGTTTGATTGAACACCTGGGTTGAAACTCCTAAAAATGGATATGCATGGAACAACTCGAGCATCTACACAGGACAAGGATAGTCATTGTCTCTTGAATAATCAAAGCCCATGTATTTGAAAAACAGAACCCTATTTTACTAAAGGACAATTGATAAACATCAGTGACATATATATAGGACAACCACATTAGATGACTTTGCAATTCTTGTTAAGGTCAAGGACTTCCATGGACATACTTTACAGTGAAAGATGCAAACATTAGTACTGCTGTTTGAGAGTTATCATTTAGTTTCATCTGCTAAACCTTTTAAGAGAAAAGGAGCAACAATTTTGCAATAAGAAATTTTAAACATGCAGCAACTGTATTTTACTTTGTCATTCTCTTGAACTGAGCCAACCCGGTCAGCCCAAACAAAACAAAGGAATACCAACAAGGATTGGTAAATTGCTGCTGACTTGATTTTCACATATATGTGCATACACATATATATAGTAGAACAATAAAAAAGCAAGAGAAGAAAATTAGGAAATTGGTATCTTAACATCTCCTGAATTCAACTATAAAAATCCCCTGCAGCTCTGTTTCTACAGAAAGTCACTCCCTAAAATAACCACTGACTCAGTTTCTGATATAAAGATTTCCCAAAATATAGAGCATTATAGCAGTTAAGCAGCACTTTTAATATTTTCGAGTTCTAAGAATTTTTTTTAAGCAGCACTTTTAATGTAATCTTTGATGCAGTGTAGGAACATAGTAATGTCCGCACAAAAATACTTTGCAAGAAGTAACTTGTAGCAGGCTGTATATACACAAACAGTGTGATGACACTGAACTTCCACCAGTACCTTCTCAACAGGAGCAGTTTTCTCGTCATCATCCATTTCATCAAGGTTGTTACTTAATAGCAAAGTAATACAATTTCTTTCAAGACGGAGCTTGTCAATTAGACCAGCAACAGGATTTCCTGATTTTCTCTCTTCCTTTACCATACGTGCAAGATCCTCCCAGTTCATACCATTTGCAAGAGCAACACGAACAGCTATAATGGCTGCATCCACATCTTCCAAATTGTACTCGATCAATTCAGCCATTTTGACGGAATAATCAACTTCCTTCTTTAGTGCATGGACACGGTTTTCCTGCATTACAATAGCAAATGGGAAAACTAACACGTGTACTACAAAGGTATTTTCTTTGACAACATCTAATATTAACATGTGTTCCTTCCTTGTTATCATAAGCAACAAGATATAAAGGCAAAAGAAGAGGTGTGTGTTTCTCCAGAATCTCTTTTGTGCAGATGGCTTCATCCTCATCCCCTTCTTTTTGTTTCTGTTTATTTTTTTTATTTCTGTGGGAATGTGATGCTAATAGTCATAATGATGATGTCATCATCATTATGTCCATGAAGATAAATTCATTCAAGAAGTATTTAAGAACCTGATCCAGGCGTATTTTATCAAGCTTTTGCATAGCTGATTCTTCTTTTGCCTTCCGCTGCTGTTCTCCTCGTTGACTTTCAATTTTACTGTAAAACTCATCTAGTGCACCATCAAATGTCTCAAACTTCATGCACTCCCTTGATTTAAATTGGTTCAATAGAATAGGACAAAACTCATCATAGACCTGCACATGCAAAGAAAATTATCCAATAAGGTTTACCAAGCAAAAAAAAAATCAATATATAATCAAATGACCACATTAAAAAGAACATCTTCATGCTTTGATCAGCTTAACCATGGAAGTGATTATAATTAACATAATACCAGTGTCATGTTACTTAAATGAATGTAAGCGAATAACATTTCCTCCCATAATCCAATGTGTATGTTCAAGAACAAGAGGAGTGCATACTTACCTTGTCCATAGCAGACTCTTGTGGGACTACAAGATCCTTCTTCCCACTAGTTTTACTCTGCATTAAAATGTATCCTTCAGGAACTGTAGGACCATATATAACATCGGCAAGCCAGTCTTCAAACCTTGTGACGGCTTGTGCCAAACCCTCAAAATTATCTTCATTAATTTTGCCATCAATATCTTTACCAACTTTCATATTTGGAAGCAGGCCAGCATCCAAAATTATATGCTCAGATAATGCAGGTCCATAGCTTAATGCCTCCCCAAGAACGGTCTTCAATGTAGTTTTATTTGATTGATTTTTACTACTGGCTTCCTTGTTTGAGGCTGGCAAGTTCTTGCTCTTACAACCGCTTTGATCATTAGATTTGTCACTTGTGCCTTCAGTAGCCTCAGAAATTTTGTTCTCATCAGCTGACTTGAAAGGAATAAGCGCTGACTTTAATTTCATTAGGTTAGTTCTTTCAAAAAGACGACAAGACTCCACTGGATAGCGATGGCGTGACATTATCACCAACCCCTTGTCATCATCCCTGCAATAATTAAGTATATAGTTAGAACTTCCAAATGAAACCAAAAGTTGGGATGCTCTATTGTAGTTTGGATACTGAGACGCCTTGCACATTAACAGACATCATAAACAAAAACATAAATTGTTTCCATAAATCAGAAGTATCGTTTCCACAAATTATATCCAAAACCAGTGTAAACCCATACCGGATATAAGAGGATAACTAAGTTGCTAAAGTGGGGTCTCCTTCCATTAGTTTGTTCTCAAGAATTTTAAACCAGTGGTTTAAATCAATTAAGTCAATATGTCAGCTACCACAAAAGGGCCATTAATTTGGCATGGTAAGGGACCCTCGTAGGAAAGGCCTACCCATAGTTGGGATTAAAGGCACATCACTAAGCTAAGCTGGATCTCACATGAATCATGTTAAGGTATGATTCTAGACTATGATTTGGACATTGACAAGGAAGTCGTCTTAACTAGGGAGATTGTGACACCATTAACTTTGTCTACTATAATTAATTTGAGTTTAGGCAATTGGCCACTATCAAGTTGATGGAACAGTTACCTCATCAGACAATATCGTAATAGTCAATGCCAAACCGAGATTTCAAACCATGATTAGAAATACTATACTGTAAAAACCAACTAGCACTACAAAGTTAACAACCATTTTTGAAATTCACATCTTTGAAAATTAATAAAATCAAAGCATCAAATACCAATTTATGTTAATTATTTCATGCTATGGTATAAAAACAAACATCAGAAACCAATATTCACATGATAAAATAGACTTTAAACATCATCACCATGATTACAAATACTACAACTACATTGCAAAAACCAACTATCATTCGAAGTTAGCAACCATTTTTGAATTTCACATCTTTGAAAATTAATAAAGCCAAAGCATCAATACCAGGTAATCTCAACTTTTTCATTCCATGGTATAATTATAAAAACAAACAACAAAAATCGATATTCACACAGTAAAACATATTTTAAGCATTATCACCAATATATTGTGCAAAAGAAACTGTGAAACAAGGATATGAGAAGAACCTGTGTGAGCGGAGAAGTGTCATTACAGTAAAATCAGAATCTGTAAGAAGAATATTTCCTTGGGCATAGAGCTCCAAAATAACATAATGAGCATTGCTACCTAATCCAAACTGAAAAAGAACAATCTGTAGATTAAAAAGAACAACATCATTAGAAATCTAACTGGCTAGCAATCAAGAATTAGCTATAAGCTAAACAAAAAAGTGAAAATAAGCACCAAAACATATAACATATTTTTGGTTATCCAAGATAGTTCCTTCTATCTGTAAAAGTAATTACAAGGAGTAATTACACGGTCATATCCAAGCTGCCGAACATCTTCAAGTCTTCTTGTTCGTATATGTTTCCTCAGTTTTAGAGTAAATCCAGAAGGTGTCGTATTTTTGTCCCTATATAATTACAAATGCGCCTAAGGTGAAGAGATACATTTAAACAGAAATAACGGCTCCCCAGAAAATAGCAAATCTACAAATGCAGAAACAAATAGCCTCACCGGACATACTGAGTAGTGTGCAACCTTACACCACTTTCCATCAACAGTAACACCTTCTCACTCTCCCCGGACTCTGTAATTCCGCTGCTATTCATCAGCTTGAAGAGATAAGTCTACAAATGAACATTCATCAGCACAACATGGAGAAAGTGAATGCCATTAAGAAGTTAAAGTGACAAAATTAAAAGAGAAATAGAACCAAAACATTAGCAATAAAAAATGTACTCACTTTTGCATAAAACAAAATATAAGATGTTAAATAGAAGGAACACATAGGGCATCACTTCTGGGCTTCCTGCAAAATTCTGTGCTACGAAGATAAGCTTGATGAATTATATGGTGATCCTCCAACTCCACATTGATAAAACCCAAGAAGCAAGTTTACAATTTAGCAGTTGCCATTTCACAATAAATTATAGTGTTTGTCCTGCTGCTTATGATGATATGGTTAATAGATCATCCAACAACAAGGTGTTTGCATGGATGTAAATGAGGCGAAGGTTTTAGAGATTATCAGATTCAGATGAGGGCATTAATCAAACAGTGTCAAACGTTCACACAGATGCATTCAAAAAAGGTAATATGATACAGACAAAATCATCATCATTATTGCTAATAGTACTTGCAGAAGTTGGATTAGATGCTTCGATCAAGTGGGATAAGAAAAAGGACACAATGATAAATGAAGAAAATATTTTCCATAGTAAATAAACTAGTGGATCAAAGTAGTCATCCCATGAAGAATAATTTTGACCTCAGAAGGCAATATACTAGCCATGAAGTTCTTGAACTAAAGTGGCAGTGAGCCTCGTTCCACTTGGAAACCAATTGGTACGCAGAAAACCTACCTTTTGATTTACATGGCTTTAGACTAAGTTCATGCCATGAACAATCCACTTTCTCTTTAAATTTTGAGGTATATACAACGACAGTAGCAGGAAATATATAATGCTAAATTTCATCAGTGCACATACAAACCAAACAATCAAAAGAGGATTGAAGAAAACAAAATTAGAAACTGAAAAGGTTCATCGGGCAACGGCATTACCATCAAAAAGAGATGGCGTAATTAAAGCCTGAAGGAAACAACCAAACCAACTAGGAATTAATTACAAGAGAAGAGAAGGGAAAGATACGGGACACTACATGAATTAGGGTTTTGATCGAATCGCGGGATTGGGATTAGGTTGCCCACCTTGGGTGAGATATCATAGACGTTGGCGCAGCGCATTCCGATGAGCTTGCGGAGGCACTTCAACTCCGCGGCCACATCGGCCGTGTTCATGCGAACCTTCACCATCTTTTCCTATCGACAGACCTATGTTCCGCCTCTCCTATCCTCGACTCTCCCTCCTCCTCTGCTTCGTGTCCCCCACGCCCTTCCGCAGATTTCAAGGGAGCTCCTGATCGGGAAGCAAAGAGTGAAAGCTCGATCGTTGTCTCCGTGGAGTCGTGGCTGCGAGACGAATGCGCGAGGAACTGGCAGAAGGAAGGAGCGGTACCTCAACAAGATTGCTCCTTGAGGTGGTAAGTGTGGTCTCTAATCGGGTCGTCGATAAACTTGACCCGTTTAGGTCCAGCTCATAGCATTAGGTGCACGACTTTGTTCCATATCAGGGTCCAATAACGGGTCGGGTTAAGAACCCTTGCCATCCGATATTCGATTCCCAGTTGCGCCCTTAAATTCTCCTTACAATTCACTAACGTATAACAAAAAAATACATTCATAAAAAAATATAATAGTATTAGAATAATAGATATATAAGATATAAATGATGGTCTATGGAATATAAATATGAACTATAAAATATAAATACAAGGACCGGATCGTGTTATCGGATCGGAGCTTGGACCCAAATACCCGAGTAACTCAGATGCGATCCGGGTTCTACTCGTGTCCACGGCTGGTGCAGTTAAGGCGCCCGCGCCCCTTCATGGCGACGGCCCTGTCAAGCCCCGTTACTCTCGTATGTTCCCTCGACGTCCGGGGCTTTCTTGAATCGGTTCTAGGGTTTTGGATTTCCGGAGAAGTCCAAGAAAGGAAACCGAGGGTATACTCCCCGTTCCCCATTTCGATTACTTCATCGTGATTCGTTTCCTTCCCGTTTGATATCAGCCTTGCGAAATGACGGTATGTGCAGTTTCTGTTGATTTTTCTTGGTAGATTTCGTCGGATTTTGACGACAACGGTTTGTCTTTGGCTTTTTTAATTGATTTTATTTCTTGATGATGTATTTGGTCTTAGGTGGAACGGCTGCTTAAAGATGAAGCTACCGAGGAGAAAGGAGATCGAGCGAGAATGGTGTGCAGTCTCTTTGATGTTTCTTGGATCATACACGATACTGACACTAGTGTTCCTTTTGGTAGATCAATCATAGCCACAATATCATTCCTTTTCCTCGCATATTCACTTTTTTGAGTTTGATCTTGTCTGTGGCCTCTATAGTAAAACATACTTTTGTTATCAGCCATAATGGTTATGGACGGGTCTGGAAAGTGGATATGTGATTTGCTTCTTTTGTATAATTGTTCTTCTTTTGATATAATAGAATTAAAATAGAGAGTCAATGAGGACAGAGAGTTATTAGATGTAATATGTAGGTCATGATATAACCATTTCCCAAATTCAAGCTGGTCGAGCATCTCATGTTTCTGAACCAATACTATGCTAATCTTTCTGCATGTCATAATTTCGTATGTTTTAGTGTCAAGAAGTGAACCCAGAATTCTATACCCTGATTTATTTAAGACTGATTGGAAATGCGCTTGTAAACTTGATATGAAACAAACTGAAAATTTTGTGATCCTTGATTGGATAACTGAAGCTCCATTTTTTTATCCAGTGACTATAGATTCGGAAATAAAACAGGTGCTTGACTGAGTTTTAAAATGATATCGGTCAGTTAACAAAATTGTAAAGCCCAAATAAATATGAGTTGTGCATACATATATAGAGAATGATTAAATTTGGTTAGAAACATTGGTACTCACCAATTCCAGTCTTGTTTTCCTTATGCAGATATTTTCTCATGTTTTTAAAGTGGTTACCTACCAAACATTGTATTCCATTCTACTGATATGACCTTTTTGAAAATTTTCTCATAATTGAATGTTGGCCATGATTTTTTTTTAAACTGCAGGCCTCATTTGTCGGTGCCATGGCAATTGCAGACTTGGTCAAGACAACTTTAGGTCCAAAAGGAATGGTATACTCTTTTACGCTTGTTATATTTTTCCTTTTCTTCAATATCTTCCAATCAATTAATCCTGTTGGTTGCTGTGTCTAATGTGTAGGATAAAATATTGCAATCAACTGGTAGAGGACACAATGTTACTGTTACTAATGATGGTGCAACTATCTTGAAATCTCTTCATATTGACAATCCAGCTGCTAAGGTCCTTATTGGTATCCTTTGGTGTGCCTTATTGTTCACTTGATTGATTAGTTTCGTGGATTTTGTACACCATCACCTTATTGGTATCCTTTGGTGTGCCTTATTGTTCAGTTGATTGATTAGTTTCCTGGATTGTGTACACCATCAAATGCTTATTTTGCATCTCAAATTTGCATAATTTAATTGACTTCTTAATTTCTAAACATGATTATGAGTCAGTGGCTTCCCTGAGAAAAAAAAAACCTCAACTTTAGCACCAGATATCTCCAAAGTTCAAGATGACGAGGTTGGTGACGGGACGACTTCTGTTGTTGTTTTGGCTGGAGAGCTTCTGAGAGAGGCTGAAAAACTAGTCAATAAAAAAATTCATCCAATGACTATTATTGCAGGTTTGTGTTAGCATCTCTCTAAATATTTTCTGGATGCCAGTGATATAGTGCTTCAGCACATCTTAGGTATAAAATAATATTAAAATTGTCAACTTCGAGTATGATATGTTGTATTGTACAAGTAGCTACTCATATGTATTCTTTACAATATTACTTTTAACTGTGATAAACTGATACTTGATACCTCAAAGTGTTTGCCATTATCATATTGGATATGTTAGTGCTTCTAGGGATACATGTTAATTTGTTAAATGCTTCCTTAAAGTATCTGATCTTTCATTAATTGAAAAAGATCGGCTTGTTTTTAAGACACTTAGGTTATATTTTGTGTACAATTTTGGGAAGAATTCTATTTTTAGTAATATTGATAAAAAAGGGCAACTAGGAGGTTATATGATTAGGTAATGAATAAATAAGAATCTTTCTTTTATGTTCTGAGTATCTTTATTATATTTTTGAAGTATTACATAACTAAACATAGCTCTCTGAAGATGAATATGTTAGAAATTCCAGTTAAGTATTTCTTATCATTTATCATGATATTTAGTTACATATTTTGACTTTTTTTTTACAAGGCCAAGTTATTAGTATATCTGTATCATGTTGTATCGGTGTCCTATGCCTGTAATGTGTACTGAGATCCTAGATTAGTATCTTGTTGTATCATTCTACCCATTTCTATTCTTGAAAATTTTCTACTCTTACAAACAATTCCAGAAGAATAGCACGTTAAATAGTCTATAATTCTTGTCATCTTGGTACATGTGTTGGGAAGGAGGAGAAAATATCACTTAGATTGATAGTATATGGTGGTCTGCAATATAGCAGTTGGATGGTAATCAAGATTTTGAGTGGGTAGTTTTAGGGACAAAATACGGGCACATTTTTTTTTTATTTGTGAATTTTGTATGTTCCTAGACATATCTATAGATTTACATGGTTTTGCAATGACTTTATGGTGTCAGCAGTTTCACACTGAAATCGATGATCTGTTTGTCATTTTACTTTCTTCACGTTGTTGACTATAAAATTTCATGGTGGACTGAAATTAATTGGGTAAACTGACGAACTTATATATTTATTAAATGGTGATTCATTCTAGAGAGGTTGGAGTGGTAATCAGGAATTTGAGTGGGTATTTTTAGGGACAAAACATGAACAAAGCAATTTTTTAAAAAAAAGGGAAGATATTTTCATTACATTAAATGGCGTACATGGCGCTCACACGTGGACTCGAACCTGAGATCTATAACTTGTGCAACAATGCACTAACCAACTTTGGATGTCTCAATAGAGACCATGTGAACAAAGCATTTTTAATTAATGATCATTTGTATGTTCTGATGCATACACATATGATTACATGAGATTGTGCAATAGTGTGTTTCACACTCTGAAATCAACGATCTGTTGTTTCATGATTGCTTCGTTTATGTTCTTGACTACAATATATTGTGGTGAATTGGAATTAATTGATTAAATTGAAGTACTTTTATAATTGTAATATCTAAATCCTGTTCTTGTGAGCATGTAGGCTACAGACTGGCTGCTGAGTGTGCACGTAATGCTTTACTGCAGAAGGCCAAGGATAATAAACGGGATCCAGGTACCAGTTATCTTGAATGTGTACATGTTATACTGAAATCTGTTTCTTAGATCAAGGTTTTTAACTTCTTAATTTGCTTTTGAAACAAATGATAATGCAATACATATGACTTGTGCCTGTTGGTTAAAAGGATGAGTGAGATACTATCTCTAACTTTACATTAAACTTTTCCATGTTTAACATATATGATTGATTATTTGCTATTTTTATGTTGCAGACAAGTTTAAGTCAGATTTGATGAAAATTGCGATGACAACCCTGAGTTCGAAAATACTCTCCCAGGACAAGGAACAATTTGCTAAACTAGCAGTGGATGCTGTTCTAAGGCTAAAGGTATTAAGAATATCATAATGCATGTTTTGACATATAGGTTCATCATTTATTCTTTCCTTTTGTGTTTGACAATTTCAAAATTCATGTTTTGCCTCTACTTGAGGTAGTAGTCTCCATGGAGAGGTGGAGGGCTTATTTCATGGCTTCAAAATCAGTACTTTAGTTTGTCAGGATAGACCTGCTTTCCACTGCATATGTTTCACTTTTGTTATCTGAGTCCTTCATTGTGAATGTGAAAACTTATTGATAATAGTTTGATCTTCATATGTTTTCCTTAGAAGACTTTCTGAACACAGCACATTTGACAATAACATTTTTGTTAAATAGGTCCTCATATATCTGTATGTCTCTTAGTCTATAAATATGTATAATATAGGTATTTATAATATATACATGTATATATGTTGGGAACACATACCTGCACTTATTTGAGCGGTCGAAGAATTTGATAAAAATTCTACCTCTTTTTATTTTCAATATGTACCAATGCTTTTGAAACTGGTGAATCAGGTGGTTCAAGTGGTTAAATATTTGGTCCAAGGTTTCAAATGCTGGTCTGTATGCATCTGTACTAGGTTGTATGATATCAGTAGGTGATATTTTTTTTTTACTTTTTATAGCTGGTGCTAGGTGGTATAGATTGCTACACCATCTGATACACAGCATTATCAGAATTGGTAACTGATCGAGTTTTAAAAACCATGTTTGGCCTTAGTTTGTAAAAGAACTTTTTGCAATACTGATTTCAGGTTGATATGAACTGCAATTAGTTTTCAGCTATTTTGCATTCAATGGTATGGTTGCTCTCTGACATCTTAAACCGCTGCCGTCACTAGTTAAACCTGCCTGAATTTCATAGTGTTGTTTTATTTAACAGAAGACAAAAATGTTCAAGTGCCTTTTTGAGGAGTTATGTTTTTGAGGGAGTTATACTTCCAGTGTTTAAACTGGGTATACCTTAATTATGTTCTTTCAAGGGTCCATGCATGTTTGGTAGCTAATTTAAGCTTCGTGTATCATGTTGCATATCATGTAACATTCTCTTTATTGAGGTCAAAATTTTTAACTGGTATGAGGAATATGAGAATTCTGGTCATAATTAAACCTGTTAGAGATAAAAATTCCTTTTCTCTGAATTGTCAGGGCAGCACAAATTTGGAGTCTATCCACATTCTTAAGAAGGCTGGAGGTTCCCTTAAAGATTCATTTCTAGATGAAGGGTAGGTATCTCATAAAAAATTCTTAAAGATTTATGGTATATAATCTGTAATCTAATAAATATTTGTTCTCTGAATACAGATTTCTATTTATCATTCTAACATGTAAGCATATATCTGATTCTGTTGCAAATTTTCTTTAATAACTTGAAAACAAACAACATTAATGGAGGTTAATAGAGAAGACCTGAGAAATTTATAGTAGTAAGGGAATCAGTGCTTTCATATCTGAAGAAAGTTGTTTTCCACTGCTCGCATAAAGAAGCATTTTAAATTCCAAACTTCAGATTTGGTAGTGATATGCTTTTGTTCTCTAAACATGAGGCCCTTGATACTCTGGACAGGTTTATTCTTGACAAGAAAATAGGAATTGGTCAACCAAAACACATCGAAAATGCAAAAATTTTGGTGGCAAACACTGCCATGGACACTGACAAAGTTAAAATATATGGGGCTCGAGTTCGTGTTGATTCAATGGCTAAAGTTGCAGAGATTGAGGGAGCTGAAAAAGAGAAAATGAGAGAAAAAGTGCAGAAAATCATAGCTCATGGAGTCAACTGTTTTGTCAATAGGCAGCTAATATACAACTTCCCCGAGGAACTTTTTGCAGATGCTGGCATTCTTGCCATTGAGCATGCTGACTTTGAAGGGATTGAGCGTCTAGCCTTGGTAACTGGTGGTGAGATCGCATCAACTTTTGATAACCCGGAGTCTGTAAAGCTTGGACACTGCAAGCTGATTGAGGAGATAATGATTGGTGAGGACAAGTTGATTCATTTTTCTGGGGTTGAAATGGGTCAGGCATGTACAATTGTCCTAAGAGGTGCAAGGTATGTCTTTAAACATAATAGTCTTCTATTTTGATTCAGATATATCCCGGGTGTTTGTAGCTTTCTTAATAGCTACTTTCTAATCCATGCTTCTTCCACACAGCCATGGAGCCGTGATGCACATATTTTATTTGATATTTTTCCTTCTTTGGTGTGGAGATGGGGATTTTGTTCTAAGATATCTTATATTCAATGTCATGATTGGTTTACCTCTAATGTTTCAGCTTTTTCCTCATATTTCCATCATTCCGAATTATTTTCTTATGCCAGCATTAAGAAGTGACATCTTTGCATTCTTTAAGTATCTTCCTGTCTGTAATGAGTTTCCTCTCCATTTTATGATTGTTTTAGACTATTTTTATCATTCAATTTTCTTATTTTTCCACACTGTAAACTTATTTTTTCTTTTGACTGTTATCCATTCTCTTTATCATCAAACTTTGCATTCTACAAATTGCTCAAACTTATGTGCATTATTAGCTCATTCACTTTTGACCTGCATTTATGGTAGCACAGCCCTGCTTACGCCTATCCAAAATGCAAATTCTTGCTCTGCCGCTGTTTATGCCCTCCTCTTGCCAGAATTTATGTAATTTTTCTTTGTGAAATTTTTGTCCTCTTGATGTTGATTTCAATGTCAGTTGCATGGACAGTTGTCCAGAGCTAGTTTATGGAGTTTATTGAGTTTGAAATTATCAGCTTTCAGTTTGATATATGAAGCTGTATGTTTCAAAAAAGCAAAGATTTTAGGTAGATAATTATGTTAATGATAATAGCCTTTTTTTAATTATTTCTAGTTCCCATGTGCTGGATGAAGCAGAAAGATCGTTGCATGATGCTCTTTGTGTGCTGTCTCAGACAGTGAATGACAGTAGGGTCTTGCTTGGGGGTGGATGGCCTGAGATGGTGATGGCAAAAGAGGTAGATGACCTTGCACGTAAGACTCCAGGGAAAAAATCTCATGCCATTGAAGCTTTCTCACATGCTCTCCAAGCAATACCCACAATCATTGCTGACAATGCTGGTGTGGACAGTGCTGAGTTGATCTCTCAGCTTCGAGCTGAGCATCACAATGACACAACTAATGCAGGAATTGACATCATATCTGGTGGTGTAAGTGAAATACGGTGGAAGCATCTTTTCCTGGTGTTAAGCCTGTGCTTGAATTTTAATTTCCACTGATTTAAATTTCATGTCCCTGATACAGGTTGGAGACATGGAGAAGCTAGGGATATCAGAGTCATTTAAAGTAAAGCAAGGTGTGCTCTTGTCAGCAACCGAGGCAGCTGAGATGATATTGAGGGTTGACGAGATCATAACTTGTGCTCCACGAAAAAGAGAGAACAGAATGTGATGTTCATAGGTCACCTTAACCTTTAGCCGAGGCATGCAAGCAACATTTTGTTACTTTACAATGTTCTAACATATTATTATTTATTTTCTGAGGGATGAGTTCTTATAAAAACAATTCACGGAATTTTTCTGTACAAGGTGTTGGCCCCCCAATTTGCACGCTTGTTACGCTGATGGTCCATAACGAGTCACATATTGAATTTTGATTATAGGGTTAGTGATTGCAACATAAATGCAGGCTTCTGTAATCCCTTCTATTGTTGTAGCTTGACCAGATCATCTGGGAAAGATTTTTCTGTAAGGCTGTGGTTAGTCCATCTCTCACTATGACTTACCTCCTATTTGTGCTATGCTTCTTGCTGTAAAAAGTTTTAGGTGCTGTGGTTGTGGATTACTTAATCAAGTTTGTGCAGCTTGAACAGTTAATCCAGGATACTTTTACTTCGATCCATCTGAATTCTTGCTTGTGGTTTGGCTGTTTGCCTATTTGAGTTTTGCAGCTCCTTCTGTTGCATGATACCATTCCACTTGAATTCGTTGCTTTGTGCAGAACTATGATGATGACCTCCATTTCTATTTTTTTTTCTCCTTACTAGAGAACAGTTTTACCATGTAGGTAGTCATAATTATGAGTTATGACTATTATGAGATGCCTGTTATTATGAGTCATGATCTAGATTGCAAGGCAAATAATGGAGGAGATGAATTCTAACGAAGAATATTTGTAGCAGATAAATTTCCCGATCTCTTCATAGACGTCTTAACCTACTTCATGTTTTCCGAGAATGATTCCAAGTTTGTAACTAGTCGAGTCCTCTAAACAACTTCGTCGCCCAAATCAGCTCATATCTATAATAAATGGCACATCAGAAGAATCTTTTTGGTCTTCTTCTGATATCAGTGAAAGTGCCAGGAAGACCAACAAAGTCCAGTGTTAGGCATCGGATAAGGCCCACAGGTAATGAATGTACTATTGGTACTCGAAGACAAATAAATGCCAAGTCCTCCTGTTCACTGATATTGTGCATCCCGAGAAGAAGAAAATGAGTTTGGTGATTCTTTTTGTTGTAGGCAACTCTACCCATGCCGAACTCTGATGAAAAGAAGACTTAGGTTAGCTGTCTAAGACAAGGAACCATCGTGATTCTTCAGCTTGCAACAGCAAGATCGCCGAGATTAAGTAGCTTGCCAAGATCCTATGTATAGATATGATCTTTTATGGACTATCACGTTATCGAAAGATTATATATCTTCTTTATCGATATTTCTTTTATGTACTATCACATTATCGAAAAATTATATATTTACTTTCTCGATATTTTTTTATTTTTATTTTATCGTTTATAGTGATTATACGAGTGATAGAAAGAGAGAAAAAATGATTTTCTTTATAAATTGATATCACTGTATCCTTCGGATCAAATGATAATATAAATTCAAATAAAAAAATTTAAATTATACTAAAAAATATATAATCATGATGTTGATATATCTGATTTTAATTTTAAGATTTATTTTATTTTTATATTAGAAGCATGATTAGATGATGAGAGCAACGATAGGGGAGTGATGTGGTCCTGGCTTTTCTTATGTCTATTGCTAGACATAGCAGTGTGGCTTTCTTGTTTCCTGCAGGACTAAACTAGTACATCACCATCCTCTATTAATCTTCCCTGCCTCCTCTCGATCGGTATTGAGGCCATGGCATCTTCCAGGAGACACTTCCTTCTCTGTCTCAGCTTCATGCTCACTATCTCGGGTGACTCCAGCGAATCTGACAGGGTTCTTGATCTCCCCGGTCAGCCACCAAGCCCACCCATCTCCCACTTCTCAGGCTACATAACAGTGAACAGAGAGAACGGGAGGGCCCTGTTCTACTGGTTCTTTGAGGCTCAAACTCTGCCGTCAGATCGACCTCTTCTCCTCTGGCTCAATGGAGGTTGTGCATAATTTACTCTCTCTCTCTCTCTCTCATGCATCTTGGAGGTTTATTTATGTAGGCGGATGCTGGTTTTTAGGACATGGAGATGATTACCTCATAAATGTGTATCTCCTACCCTGTAGGTCTTCATCTCATTCAATGTGTCGCTCTTGCTTTACAGGTCCGGGATGTTCATCAATTGGCTATGGGGCAGCTGTGGAACTGGGACCTCTAAGGGTGAAGAGACATGGAACAGGACTCGAGTTCAATAAATATGCTTGGAATAAAGGTCCTTTTCTTCTTTAATTATCATGCTTGCTTTCTCTGTATCAGTCCAATTTTATCGTATGAGTTCTCCTGGAAAATCACTTGAATAATTATTGATTTTTTTTTCTTGCTATCAGAGGCCAATTTGCTGTTTTTGGAGTCTCCAGTAGGGGTTGGATTCTCTTACACTAACACATCCTCTGATCTAACCAAACTAGAGGATGGATTTGTGGGTAAATAAACTGCTACTCATCTGAGATATGCGTCTGATCTATGTTGGTTTGTCCAAGCAACTGCATCAGTGAGATCATCCTCATCTTTTGTTTTACTGTTCCAGCTGAGGATGCTTACAGATTCCTGGTCAACTGGCTGAGAAGGTTTCCACAGTACCAGTCCCATGACTTCTACATAGCAGGAGAAAGCTATGCAGGTGATCACAAATCCACTTTCCTCCAATTTGATCTCTCAGCTTTATGACATCAAGAACAAAAATAAGAAAGATAGAGATCATGGCCTTCAATCATCGCAATGCAACAGAGCTGTAAAGGTCTCCTGTCTCCTGCTCGTCTGTTGCAGGTCACTATGTGCCCCAGCTAGCTGAGCTACTCTATGACAGAAACAAGGACACAAAGAACTACCCATACATCAACTTCAAAGGCTTCATTGTGAGCGCCATCTTTCCATCTCTAGTTTATGACTGCCTGTAACGTGAACATCTAGCAGAATTTGAAGTACATATGCATATAAGCTTCATCTTTTGGCACAAAGGAGGGATGCTGTAAATTATGGAAAAACATGCATATTTATATGGTGGATTTCTGTGTGTGTTGCAGGTGGGAAACCCTGAGACAGATGAATACTATGACTCAAAAGGGTTGCTGGAGTATGCATGGAGTCACACAGTGGTCTCAGACCAAGTTTACAGGCTTGCAAAACGAGTCTGCGACTTCAAGCTCTTTAACTGGACTGATGAATGCAATGATGCCATGGAGATGGTCTTTAACCAGTACAAGGAGATCGACATCTACAATGTTTATGCTCCCAAGTGTACTCTTCCTCAATCATCATCTTCTTCTTCGTTTGATGAAGATAATGCCAAGGTGACTCGGAATGTACAGTTGTCGATCTAAAAATAGTATGCTTCTTTGTAAGATTAGGATATGAATTCTGAGAGATGTTTTTGGAGTTGCAGAAAAGCTTGATGAGGAGGATTAGAAGGTATGCGGGGTACGATCCCTGTTTCTCGACCTATGCTGAGGAGTACTTCAACAGGGTTGATGTGCAGAGATCACTCCATGCAAATGTCAACGGGAGGTGGAGTGTCTGCAAGTGAGCTCGTCTTCCCCGCTGCTGGATATTGTCTCCTCTTCTTCTTCTTCTTCTTCTCCTTGTCTTCCTGCAGGGTAAATGATGCCATTTTGTACTGTTGCAGTGATTCGATACTGAGAACATACAACTTCACCGTCTTCTCTGTCCTGCCCATCTACTCCAAGCTCATAAAAGCTGGGCTGAGGATATGGCTCTACAGGTCTGTGCCTCTTGTTCCCTTCCATTTGTATCACATGACTGCAAAGATTCCACCAGCGTCAGAGAACTGACATGTCGGTCCGTGAGCTACGCTTGTTTGTTTCCTCATCCGACCACACATCCATCCTCTGATCCATCTGGCCTTCTGCAGTGGAGACACAGACGGCAGAGTTCCGGTGATTGGATCAAGATACTGTGTCGAAGCACTGCGTCTTCCTCTCAAGTCCCAGTGGCAGCCTTGGTTCCACAACCATCAGGTCCGCAACCATCAGCCTCTGCCATGAACGATAGCTTTGATAGAAATGGATGATGGATGACTGACTCAGTTTGGCCAAATACCTGGGAACTTTGTTCTTGATTGCAGGTAGGGGGAAGGTTTGTGGAGCACCAGGGGTTGACCATGGTGACAGTGAGAGGAGCAGGTCACTTGGTTCCCCTCGACAAGCCACAGGAAGCACTTGTGCTCATCAACTCCTATCTGAGGAATCAACAGCTTCCAACGCACAAGTGATCAAAACATTACAAAGCAATTCATCTTGATTTAGAGAATTTTGATGATTGAGCAGGCAAAAAATCACTGCAAGAAGCTTGATGATTTCACCGCAAGAAGCTTGTGAAATCTAAATTTTGTGGTGATGATGCTGCCTTGAATTTCTCAAGGATTTCTATGGAAGAGTTCAGTATCTGTTCTATGATGCTAATGTAGAAGTATCAGTGGCCTAAAGATTGAAACCCTACTCCAGTGATCCATCCTATGATCCAATCAGTAGACTAATCTGTATGAATCCCTGAAAGTAGATTGTTAGCACACTAATAAAGATGATTATCTTCATAATTAACCAAGAAAAATGCTTCGGAAACACCATAAACATAGGCAATTACTACTGAATTCATAATACTTAACTATGGTGTGTTTTTCTAGTAAGGCTATGTGGATTTGAATTAATGATATGATTGTGTACTGCTACTAACATGGGGTTAAGTATTTTGCATCAATGATTCAAGCTCAATAAATTTAATGATTCAACGGAGGATCATAATAATTACTAGGAACATGTGCTATGTTAGTCCTTGATGAGAACGTTAAATCTATCATTTTGTAACGGTGATTAGATCTTCCATTGTCAAGATCTTTCACATAACCAAAACTAAAACTTTCTCATCTTACTGTTGTGACCTGAGTCTCAAAAAGCTAATTGATTTAGCTATCTCATTGGGTCATAATAATTGATATCTGGAGGAGTCCACCATTTGTTATCATGCTGGTGATTAATCTGTACTATATTGATCCTTGATGAAGATGTAAAACCTACTATTATATTGGTCCTTTGATGAAGATGTGAAACCTGCTATTATAGTAAGATTATTTTGCACCAGTGGTTCCATCTCAATAAACATGTAGAACATGATACTGCATAAGAAGTAGATCAAGCTTCATCCTCTTTCACAGACCCAAGACTATCTTATCTAAAGTTGGCATTGCTTTCAACTTACTGTTGTGATGGGTCTGCTTTCTTCTCCTCTGCCATGGTCTTTGCTTGGTTGTTGTTAAGCATTATCATTAATCTTGTGTCCACCAGTCTGAAGCATGGAGACAAGCACAGGAGGGAATAGTTCTGGAGAAGGAGAGAGAGAGAGAGAGAGCCATTAATGGTGGCTGTCACTGGTCTCACTGCCACCTGGTTGGAAAGACATGTGGCTGGCTTCCCTTGCACCACATAGGCCAAAATGCCAGCCTGGTGATTTCACACACCAGTATGAAGCTGAGGCTAAATATATTTGTTTCTCTGTGTATGTTTGTGTATTTGCATAATCTGAGAGTAATATTCTTGTACATGTTATCAAACTCACCAAAGTTGGTAAGCAATTATTTATTGTAGGACAAGTAGGGCTTTAAGTCTGAGTCAAATATGTTAGAATTAGCACACATGACATTAAACATCAATTCAATCCAATTTTAGATCAAGCAAATCTAAATTTGATTCACATTAGTTAGATTGATTCACATATATCAATTCAATCAAAAAATTTAGATTATTAAATCATGAGTCAAACTCAATTCAAAAATTATATGAATATTTATATTATCATCAAATATATATTATTTTATGTCTTACTGTAATATCAGTATTATTTTGTATTTACATTATGTTGTACTCTTATATTCTTTATTTCCTATGTTTGCATGCTACCTTTTTGTTTTGTACTTATATTTTTATATCCTACTTTTAACTAAATTTATAATACTCCCCATATTATATTAATTATTTTTATATCATATTGTTTGATATATAATATAGCATTTTTTTTATTTTTTATAATGATTTTGTTTTATTTTCATGTTAATCTAAGTTTTTTTTATTCATCATTTGATATAATATATAATGAAACAATAAATGAAATACGTGTATATATACATTATTTTCCAAGAAATACATATTGACTGCGTAATACCGACAGGTGGAAATACTAATTTGCTGCGTGAGAACGGTAGCACGTTAAACCACGAAATTTTCATACGCATAAAGAATACGCGAAACACAACGGCCCGTCCAATCGGATAAAAGCGGTGGCCCCTCCATGATCCAACGATCGACGTGATCCCACTTGAGCGCGTACAGTACACGCGTGCGTCGCTGTGTTATATATATAGCCCTTTCTTGGTCACACGATTAACACTGTGGATTCGTCGCTCCTCGCCTCTCGTCTCTCTCCAGTGTGGAAGCCGAGGTGGGGTAACGAGGAGGGGGAGTGAACGGGGCGAAGAAGTGGGGAAGCCTTGGCCGTAATCCCGTCTTCTTCTTCTCTCAATCCGCGATTCTTCTCTCCGATCACCTCTTCTACGTGCGTTGCGAGGTAATCCCTCTTTCTCGTCCCCTTCTTTGGAGCCGCCGGTCGGCTTGTCGTCAAGATTCCATCTTCTCTACATCTTGTTCCGACCCTTGTTGCTTTCGATTGATTTCGAACTTTCCTGATCGAATTCGACTCTTGTTTTTGGCTTTCTGCGTCGAATTGGTTCGTTTCGCCTCTTTCTTGAACCGGGTTTCGCGTGAGGACTGCGGAACGGCGTAGGCTCAGTTCTTCTCCAATGTTCTTTCGTGTGGATGGATGTTCGGCGAGTTTCTTGAATAGGGCTTGAGCTGTGCACGGGGTTCTTGAATAGGGTTTTGTTCATCTCGATCCATGTGGCGAGTTTCTTGACTAGGGTTTCGTTCTTTTTGATCCGTTTTGCGCTGTGAACGAGGTTCTTGATAGGGTTTTGTTCATCTTGATTCATGTGGGTAGTTTCTTGAATAGGGTTTCGTACATTTTTGATCCGTTGATCCTTTCTGATGTCGAACCATGTATTTCATTCTGAATGGAAGTCGTTCGTAGACTTCAAAACGGTGATACTGGGTCAGATTGGTTATCTGCCAATTGGTATATATTCTAAAGAGGCTTTCTCCCTTAATTATACCGTGCAGCGATTTAAGAGGGTCATCCAGAGCCAAAGAGATGGTACCTAGGTTTAAGTTAATAAGATGTGATCTCTGGATTGAGGAGCATTTAGTTACATGATCAATGGGTAGTGCTTGGTGTGCAATCGATGACAATTGTCTTAGCTATATATACTGGCCCAATAAGATCTTCATGGAAATCATTTTTTGGCCAATGTTTAGATGCAGTAAATAGTCGGATGCCCATTGTGCTTGAGCATATTTTTTCAGGAAAAATGAAAACATAGTTAAACTATTTTTTATGTTAATTTCCTCATACTGCATCATTCACGGAACTAACCAGTAATGAATCTCATGATTTACACAGCGGGAGCATGTAGGTTAACCTGTCAACTAACATGTTAATCATTTACATAGTAGTCAAGGATTTTAATGTTTTCTCAAAGATCAAATTCTGTATATTTCACGTATCACACTTATGTATGCAACCTCAAGGAGAGTTGAAGTTCCAGCTGCATATTTGTGTGTGACAGAAAACAAAAACATTCTTCTTTTTTTTGTGATGCTTCTGCTCTGGTTTCTGCCATGGGACACCAAGATTATTATTAGTAGGTGGAATTGTGGAATTGCCATGGCTTTATAATAGCCATACTGTTGCCCTCATTTTTGGGTATAGAATTAAATCATGTGTAGATGTACTTTCTACTGGTTAATGTTCAAAGACTTGCTCTGCTGTACTGCTGGTGCTATGCCAAATCATCACATTGGTTGATGTTTAAATCTACAAGGTTGCTAATGAGTGGTTGCAAGCTAGTGATCAGCCATTTTGCTTGATTTATACAATCAGCAGACACATGATTGATGTAACAGGGTGTCCAATCAGTTCTGCTTTATCACAATGAATTTTGAAACATCAAATAGAATAATCAAATGATGTAACTAATATGATTATTGTATTTTATTATTTGCAAGTTGTTGGAGTTTGTGACTCCTGCAATATGTTAATAAAGTGTCAATAGGATATGCAGCAGATGTCATTGCATTATGAGCAAATTTATTGGTTCTTAACTGCTTTGGCTTTGAGTTTGAAGAAACATTAAAGTATAGGCAACAAATGCTATAGCTGCATTCAAGTCTAATAACTCTGGATTACGTATCCGTGTGTATTGCATGTGCAATAGAAATTGTTGCAATTATTTTATTAGTAATTTTTAATTATAAAAGAATTAATTTACAGAATCAAGATATTTAATATGTATACATTTTATTATTGTCCTGAGGCTTGGGGAGCATTCATACAAAATAGCATTGAAGTTCTTATTATCAATTAATTTTATCTTTTGTTTTGTTGTGAATTTTGAGTATCTAAATGCCATGTTTCACATATTTAAATTCCTTAATCTTTGTCTTTTACATTTTGTTACTTGATATTCATCTGATTGTTGTCCATTCTAAGCATTTGGGTCTGGACTGTCAGATTAAATGAGGAATATTATTGACATAACTGATAATCCATTATCTGATCTGTTGTCAACATTTATTTATTATACTGTCTGAAATGAATGAGAAGGAACAACATGTTTGCCAGTAACATGCAGAGCATCTAAGCCATCGCTTGTTGTGATATATCAGCATTTACATAAATATTTATCTCTCTCAATATCTTAAATCTTTGAACTTGGTTTTCATTTGATTAATTTTTTTAAGTTTTGCTAAAACTTGCCCGAGTGTTTCTTTAGTAACCAAAATCTGTGTATTGTCCAGAAATCGAACTTGAATTACTCTTGATTGATTAATGCTTCCCTAGCCAGTATAGAGGAGAGTATAAACTATTCAGGTAAAGTGGTCTCACTATTTCTAGTCAAATTGAACATAGAGTTGAGAAGTTAAGAAGCTCAGGATAAAAGTGCTTTGGTGAAAATAGTTTGTGGTTATTAGGCTTTTTACTATGTAGTTTAACTTGAGAACTTTTTGTAATCTGGTTGCATAATTGGTAAATAATTCAGTAGTGAGTTCTTCATATGAGTGTACACATACAATTGAAGTGAGGACTAAAATGGAGTATGTCAAGCTCTGTTATTCTAGCTAACTCAGATACTATCTACTGCCTTTTAGGTTTTTCAGTTTGATACTCTCTTACAAGTAGTTATCATTGTGCAGTAGCTTGTTACTATTTTCCTTTTTTTCAATAATTAACCCCATAATATGAAAACCAATCTACTTCACAATTATTACCCTTCGCCAAACACAACTTTCTGTTATTCCTAATCTGGCTTTTGTCATTTGCTTGTAGGTGCTATCCTTTCCATGAGGGTATGACATGATGTGTAGGGCCCTTTTAGGCCTTCCAAAGACATTGGCATACCTCTATATTGTGTACTGACAACATAATTCTCATGGCTCGAAAGGGAAATCACCAAAGGAATGGTCTGAATTGTCATACAGCTGATGTACAAGGCATAGATTCAGATGGATTTAAAGAAAATTCAGAGATGCGGAGTGGAAAGACTCCTGAGACAGAATACCCCAACAATGCTGATAATGTTTGTCAGCCAAGGAGTCCCGTTGGGAAGATAAACAAAACGAAGGCAAATGGTAAAAGGAACAGGCAGAGATCTGGATGTGCTCTTACTAGAGAGAAACCAGATGATCAAATCCCAAGTTTATTGCGATCAGAAGATAGGTCAAGCGGTCTACGAGATCCATCAAAAAGTAACCTTTCATCAAATTCTTTTGAAGAAAAAAGAAATGATGGAAAGTTCTGCCACTTTTTTGACGGCCTGCCCATTGGAAATAACAATGGAGCTTTCCTAGCAGTAGCATCTAGGAACTTAAGGTCTTTGGCCTTGTATGTTCTAGGAGCAGCTTCTGAATGGCTTGAACGGCAGAAACCACGATTGAAAGTGATAAATTCAGTCATTCGAAAGAGTCATAATTATGCCCGTGTTAAAGTTGGGCATGCCTATCCTATTATTTTGACATGGACATTATATCTTGGTAAATTAATTTTTCTGCTATCCATGGTATGGCTGGACTGCAGCATTCGTGGCCTTGATTCTCTATTACGGTTGGGAACTACATCTTTCCTCACGACTATTTGGTGCAGCATCCTCTCCATTACTGCAATGATTGGATTCATGAAAATTCTTGTAGTCATGGTTTGTCCTAACTGTTCCCCTTTTTGACTATTTTTTTGGTTATCTGGTGCATAAACCGATAACTGCCATACTATTCGGCATTATGTTGTTTTTATTTGCTGCCTTCCTCTTCTTTCGTGGGGCACAAGAATTGCTGTGCACATCACATGGCTCTCTGGTGCCATTTGATTTAGTACTTGTCACCCACACAGCCAAGCATGTTTCACTTGACCAGTTCCCATACACAGGCTTGGCGACAACTAGACATATGCACCTAGTGCTGATTGATGGATCCAAGTGGCCAGGTTCACACGTTTGAAAAGCTACATATTTTGTCATTCATAATTAAATAAATTAGACCAAGATCAGAGTTATGGAAGATTATTAACGTTTTCACTGTTAAGAATAACAGCACGTGTGGTTCCTTCAAGTGTTTCATATGGGCATAAATATGTTTTCTTTCTGGTAATAATGTTTTTTTTTCTTATCTGTCCATTGATTATGTTACTTTGGGTGCCTCCCTATTTTAGTGGCTTCTTCCTATCTAAAATAGTATCTTCTTCTTTCTCTAGATATTGCTAGACAATACCTTTTGTCAAAATAAAACAGATAGCAGCTAGGATTTGTACTATCTTTTCTTTTCCTACTTGAAGTACAGAATTTGATAGTGTATGCTATTTTCATAAATCTTAGCATGCATTGTATGCTCCTTCATCGTGTGCAACTCAAACTTTCTTCTGATTTATTGGTTGTATGATTCAGGTAATTTCTACTGCAATGATAGTTTTCATTGGTGTTGGACTCACAATTTTGGTTGTGGCCATACTTGCAATGGGAATTTTATGGTTCTATGGCAGCTTTTGGACAACAGGGCTTGTGTCACTTTTTTCAGGTAATTATGTAGTAGCTTCTCTCACATTCATGTTTATATGGCCTTTATCGTTGCAACAACTAACTATATTTATTTACACTATGCTATCTCATATGCAGGTGTTACATTTATGTTTGGCCATGAACGGGTTGCCCTTCTTATCTCTACAGTATATTCTATGTACTGTGCTAGATGCTATGTAGGGTGGCTTGGGTTGCTTTTTGGACTCAATGTGTCTTTCATATCCAGTGACATTCTTATACACATCCTAAAGAATAACATAAATGATTCCAAATCTAACGATTCTTCAGAGCATACTAGGCAAACTCGGAGTCGAGCGGGTCATTTCTTTGGGGAATCTTCTCATTCTTCACTGGGAGACGATGCTTTTCGGTCTTCTTCTGAGACACCAGCTGACCGTTGCCCAGGCGTTCCTTCAACCAGTGGAACTGAGGCCGAACTTAGCTCTGAAGATGAAGTTGCTCGATTGTTGAACTGTGCTGATCACTATTCAGCTCTAGGTTTGACTCGCTATGAGAATGTAGACGCCTCTTACCTGAAGAAGGAGTACAGAAAGAAGGTGATTGTCGTTCTACTATTAGCGTTTAGTTTCTGGGTGCTTGTGTCTGGTTCCGTGGTCTTACTTCCAAGATATGACTTAGCAATTAAACCATATTACATATTTTTATTAGCTTCTAATTACATTACAAATTTACAAACTTGGCTCTAGGCAATGCTTGTCCACCCAGATAAGAATATGGGCAATGAGAAAGCTGCAGATGCATTTAAAAAACTTCAAAATGCATACGAGGTGAAGATTATTTCCCTTTTCTTTTTCACGTCACAATTGTCAACTTGCTTATCCTCATAACAATCCCCTATGCAGAAAAAGAACCAATGCGGAAAGAACCTTCACTTGATTGTTATTTTTCTTACCAGGTTCTGTTAGATTCTTTGAAACGAAAGACGTATGACGAAGAATTGAGGAGGGAAGAGTTATTGAATTATTTTCGAAGGTTTCAGAATTCTCCCCTAAAGGTAGTCTTTGTACTTCTAGTTTCATCTTTTTGCTTTTTACTGAATTTAGTCATTAGCACACTGGGTATATTATGTTTTTTAGTGTACTTGTGCAGGCGTGTGTTCTTTTACTTAATTGAACATGAGAGATTGCATTGGATTCTGCAGTAAAATACATGCTGTTATAAATGCTGCAACTATCTTATTATATTGAAAAATAACATCTTACCAGGTTTTAGCGTAAATTATCCCATATGATTTATGGATTTTGGTATGAGAACTTTGTGCTTTGGTAATTCCTGTTTATTTTTCAACGGAAAAAGGTATTGAAGTTTATTTCGAAAAACAGTATGTGAAACTTAATTTATTGTTTATTTTATACAACGCCTGATATATATTTACGTTTTTAAAGTCATTTTCTTTATAAAAACAAATGACGTTGTCTTCTCTCTGGTGTTTAGTAAGATGCCAATAATCTAATTCATCAATTCTCAAATTGTCTTTTCTGATCAAGTTATTTACTAGACTTGCTCGATGGGAGAAATTTGAGTTATTTTTTGTTGATATGTCCATTTTATCTGCAGATTCGATCTTTATGGATGTGATGAATTTTAATCTTAGTAACAAGTTCTTATCTTGACTGTGTCAGTCATATGTCATGCTGTTCTGGTACTGGCAGGGTGGGGGGTGTAGGCATGCCAATATCATTTGTATGTTCAACACACCTGGTGTATTAATCTATCAGCATGTTTTTAGCACAGAGATCGTTTAAAAACTGAAGATCTTGGGATGATTTGAGTAGTCCTCTTTGATAATGTGAAAGTTAATCTCTTCAATCATGTGCCCCTCTCATTGGTAAAGTTCAACCACTCCATCTTTTCTACAGTATATGACCAAAGACTTCCTGCATCTCTGTTTCTGCATTCAATCATCTTTCTTTTTGGACAAATAACATAGAAGTTATTTACTCCAATGCTTCCTTCACCCCCAACTAATGCCAGCATTTTGAGTTGATCTTTTTTTTTCTTGGAACAATTCCTCTTGAGATTATCCTAAGCTTCTTCTCATTTTTTGCTAAAGGATGGATTAGTTTCATACAGATTATCTCATGAAAAATACATCGTTAATAAAAAATTAGATTACTTTGGGGTAAGTAAATATCTTGTTGTGAGTGCTGTACTGTAGATCTAAGGCAACAAATAAATTACTTTGAGGAATGTAGCACATAACCATAGAGTGTAAAGGAATGTTATGGTGTTTCATATTTACTCTGTTCATTTTGCTTTTGTAAAATGGAATCCACAATCCACATCAATAATGTGTCTTTGATATTGATTGATGCACAGTGTTGGATGCATAAAGAAATATGAGAGGAAAAAACTAAGGTGATGGAGAGGATTCTTGCTGTTGGTTGTAGGAAGAACACAGGATTGAGAAAATGGGCTAGAAGAATGACAAAATGAGCAAGGTTACACACCTTCCTCTCATTCAACTTAACCAGTTGAAAGTTGACTAGGCACGTGTTTGATTTATGTTTCTGGTTGAACCAATCTGTTTTTGAGCTATAACTTCTGTCACTTCAGAGGGAACTGAAACCCGCTCAAAACAGACCTGAAACTGAAACCCTATCACCATAGGTCTCTGAGGACTTAGATTACTCATTGGACAAGAGAAAATTTTGCCTGTCTTTTTATTCTGTGATTTCTGTACTTTCATTTGCTTTCCTTTGTTATCTGTTCTTTTTCTTAATTTTCTTTTAATATTTATCTTCCTTTTGCCAAGAGAGCACATTTATTCAAAATTATAGCATGCTCAGCAATAGGGTGGTTCACTAGTACTACTCTAAACTTCTTAAATTATTACTCAGGTGCAGAATGAAAATTGCCTCACCATTGTACTTATTGGTATGAGATGAGTTAACATCTTTGCATCAATGTTCTCTGCAAAATACATGAGTCATTTTTAACTTTGGGTTTTGCTGAAGAGCCTATCTTAATGGTTGTTGAAAAGGCTTAAGATGAAGACATTTTTTGAACAGTATGCACATTTGATGTAGAAATTTTATTATTATTTTTTGTCTAAGATTTTTATTGTTTAGTGTTCTGAACCATTAAAACTATTAGTCCCTCTGGTCCGTATTTCTAGGATATTTATGAACATTCTTTCTTCAGAAGGGGGGACAGGGCATTTTTAGACCAGGATTTAGTCATTCTGAAGCTGAATATGAAGGTCCATATGGAGAAGCAAGAAGAATAGCATGCAAGAAATGCAGTGATTTCCATGTCTGGATTTGCACAGATAGATCCAAATCCCAAGCAAGATGGTGTCAGGTTATACGTTTGTCCTGCATTGTTGAAAAGAGATGAAACATAGTTTTTTGATATCTCCTGTGCCCCTCTCCGTTTATAGGATTGCAAAGAATTCCACCAAGGTAAAGATGGTGATGGGTGGGTTGAACAGTCTTTCCAGCCCCTTTTGTTTGGATTGCTGCAGAAGGTATTGCAATCTTTTTAGATTTCTCGTCCTTAAAGCTTATTGGTCAATAGCATAGAGACTGGTAAAAAAATTTAAAATCATTCCAATATTATGTTTTAGATTGATATGGATTGTTGCAGGTGGATCCACCAAGAGTGTACGTGTGTGCAAAAAGCAAGGTTTATGAGGTCACGGAGTGGTTCATCTGTCAGGTGAGATTGTTGAATATTTGCATTTAAATAAAGGCTGTTGAGGATTTGTTACATCTTTATGCTCTTCTAAACACTCTGCTTATGCTGTTTCAGGGAATGAAATGCCCTGCCAACACTCACAAGCCAAGTTTTCATGTGAACACCAGTCTAACAAAGCAAACTAGCTCCAAGGGATCTGGTTCGGCCCCAAGAGGAGGTGGGGCGACAAGCAACAACGAAGAGGCCATCACCGAGGAAGAATTCTTCGAGTGGTTGCAGAATGCAATGCAGTCGGGCATGTTTGAAGCCAACAACAACAGCACAACCAACGAGAGCCCCTCTCCCGGAAATGGCAGCGGCTCCAAAGGCAGCTTCAAGAAAAAGAAGAAAGGCAAGAAGCAGTGGTGAGGGCGGCGGCGGCAGCAGCAGCAGCACCAAGGTTACGTATATACGGAGTGCAGCCAAATAAAAAGTTTGATGGCTATATATTGAATTGCTCAAAAACCCTCTTAGATAGCGGGGCACTATTGAATTGCTCAAAAAAAAAAAAAGTTTCTTTTTAGAACGTCGTCACTGCTCGTTCTTTCCGTGAAGTCACAGCATCAAATATGTGAAAGATTCCGTCAGGTACAGCTCTAATTAGTTTCCAATTTTACTTTGGTCTCGTGGTTACAGATATTTCCTATGGGCGCTCTCTCTCTTAAGGGGATGTTTTCTATGCCATGTAATCGATCTTTGGTACTTGGGATCTTCTGCATCGCCTTAGTTAAATGCCGTTATCAAGTCAGAGGCTTCCGAAGCTTCACCATGTGTGTAGTTCAGCAAAGATTTAATATGTTGAATCTCTTTGGGCATTGATCCAGTAAGCACCTGTGTTCCAAAGATCCAGTAAGCATCTTAACATGAATGATTCAACAAAGTGAACTGAATCCCTAACCTCGTGGCCAGTTTCAGTAATGAGAACTTCATCTTCAATCCTTATTCCGATGCCACAGTACCTGTGTATATCCAATCAAAAGACTATGCTTTTATACCTGTGTATTATCCATCCACTCCAAGGAAACCATGCACTAAGTTTACTTGGGATCAAACCTCTCTGGTCCATCATAAGATGAAGGGATATACACTCCAGGCTCAATTGTGATCACCTGCCAAGTTGGAAACTCATTTAAAATGCAGCAGTTTGGGGCTTCACACAATCAAGGAAACAAGTGGAAAAATTAGGAAAAGGAGCATTAGACTGATACCTATAACTTGTTAAGGATGAAATCTAATTTCAAGTGGACAATCGCTCATTTGCAAATATGATATATATATAAATCATTGAAATAGAAATGCATGAACTAAAATTTTACTATGTCCCAAGTTTGCCATCAAATCGAAGTAACTTTTTCAAAACAATGGTTTGCTAGCAGTATTCTGCCATTCAAGAGACTGATAAAGTGCCTCTTTATTTAGAAGAAGACCATCCCTCTGTAGGGATATGAGACAATGTTTTACAAGGTTGACCTTTTCAGGACAGGAAAAAGATATGTTTCTTTATTGTATCTTTGGCCAACACAATATGAAATAAGAGGAAGAACTCAGGATAGACTACCGGGTTGAAAATGGAAAGACTACTATTTTCTCCTTCTGAACGAAAAAATTCATGACAATACATGTTTTTAAGCAAAACTAATTTTGAAAAAGATCATTATTCTCTCCAAACAAACCAATGAAAAGAAAACAGAAATGATGAATTTAATACTATGACTTACAACACCAGGCTCCAGAGGACGGTCATTATTAATCATGGCACAGTCGTGAATATCCATTCCTAAATAATGACCTGGCACATAAATGAGAGAACAATCATAATCACTTGATGCTTATGAAGATTAAAAACAATTGATGAAACCTGTTCGAAAGAATGAGTGAAGCTCATCTGCTCTATTTGATTAAAAGATTGCTATGAAATCACTATGCAAACCATTTTAGTTTGTTCACTTCATGTGTAGCAACATAACATTAGTTGGAAAAAAAGCAATCGGGAGGCACGAAAGAATATTATATGGACAGGACCTATTGATGTTGGATTTAGCTGATGGTACAAGTGACTGACTTCATCATTCAGAACACCAATCTCCTTGAGTCCTCTCCTAAGCATTTTAACCTACAATTCATGCAGCATTGAGAAGTTAATGCAACAGTGTTAGACAAAGCAAGACCTACTATATAAGCCACAAAACACAATTTCTGGCAGATACAAGCAACCAATGTACCCTCTGATGCTAAGTGTACACTAATCACATCAATATGCAGCATCATGTCTTGTGAAAAATGAAGCAGTTGCAGACATTCCTAGATTAAGTGAAACAGATGATGGCTAATGATCAATTAGTAATACTGATAAATACAAAAAAAAAAAAGAACAAAGTGCTATGATCAATGTTGATTTACCTAAAAGTCTAGAACAAAAGGTAAGTCCAAGTGACAAAACTTTGGTAGTTGCCATTTACTTCCACGTTTCAAGTTTCCTTGGACAGGTAATTTGTAGCTTGAGGGCAGGCATCAAATTTACACCAAGTCCTACAATTCTGTTGAATCTTTCATAAATCCAACTTTGACTTAGGCTCTATTGCAAGGCTTGGACAAGGAGAAGCTCCACTTAAATTGCATATATACCCAGGTTAGTTTCAGCTCGTCTTTAAAAATATTACCCCAAGATAATTCTAGATCCTGAGATTATAGTTCATTAAGAGGCAGAAAATGATTATTGAGATGCAAACTGTCAACAATTTCTGATGATATAAGATAGACTGATCTCTAGAACAAATTGCAGCAAACGACAAATGCCTGAGAACATAGACTTAGACTTCAATTTCCTTAGACATCTACAGAAGTGACAGAAATACAAGACAAGGTTTAATAAGAAATTGTGTAAAGAAAACAGGAAGATAAAATAACTATAACCTACAGTAATAATCACAAAAACATCAATATTTTAAAGTAGCCAAAACTAAATTGATCTAGCATTTATAGACAGCGTTAAAGTCAGCTATTCTCCCACCAAACAAGGGATCAGTTATAAAGCACTTTAAATTGTAAGGGCCATTAATGATTCAACAATGTTTTAAAACTGGCAGTCAACCTTTGATAATCCATCTTATGAGTCCTCAGTGCTTGAAAAAGAACATAGAGAGAAAGTTAAATCAAGTATTTAGGGTTATGAATCATACCGAATAATTATGAATTTGCTGAAGGCTGATGCCTGGTCTGCATAGCTTCAAGCATTCCTTATTTGTCTCCAGAATCAGACTATACAATATTTCCTGGTCAATCCAAAAACTGAATTAAGAAGTATTATACATGTTAACTGTCAAATTAATCTGAGACAGCAAGAGCAGCATACATGAGTATATTCTAAAAATGAATAGAGAAAACATCAGTGACTTTCTCATAGGTGGTAGATTACTCAGCACATCGCAATTTTCTGATTGAGATGTTTTACAAAGAATGCTGAAAAGAATTCTGTATATCAGGATTCATGGGAAATTTCAGAAAACACAATATACAAGCCCAAAAGATGATTTATGAATCTCTGAAATCAGGATATGTCAAAATAGCCACTGCTTAGTACTGCAGTTTAGAGGGGAGCCAGGATAATGCTAGAACAGAAAGTAGAAAAGCATAATTATGGTACACAAGCAAGATTACTTCAGAATCATAAAATTTATTGCAGGTACATGAACATTCCTCAGCTGTCACAGAACCACAACCTTGCACCTGAGCAAATTTAGATCCACATTTCGGCAGCTCCACAGTCCTACACTACAATACAATGACATTTTGCTTGTCATGGTAAAAGTTTCCCCAAACTTTATAACCGACACCCAAGCTTTCTTATGGGTCACTCAGGCCCTGGTGTTAACCTATTAGAGTACTGAGTTTACAGAATTGACAAGGGATCTGATGCCATGTCAACTGTGTAGGCCCACCTGTGCTAGTGTGATTGGTTTATACTCATAATAATAGGCCTGTACCACAGGAAAACAAGCAGGCCAATACAAACAGGTCTGCCAAAGAACTGGTATTGTCCCATGTCATGAAATAGGAATCCTTGGTCTCTCATCATCCAAAGCATGATTTACAGGCTTAATGACAAACAGAGTGACAAACACAATTAAGTGAACAATCCATGTAGTGATAAGCAACAAATCTGGATTACAAATTTTGTAGACTTTCATGATTAAGCAAGATTGCATGCAAACTCTTAGGAGGCTTTGATATGTGAAGACTCGCACATTTTCAGTTTCTTACAAATGATGTGTAGAATCTCTGACCATATTGAGAAATCAACGAGCTCATGCAAGTGGCTCAAAGCATAATGATACCTTAATATAAAGTTGAAAGATGTAAGTAGTTCTATATATAAAAATCAGTTCCATGTATGAAAAATAAATTTCTTCAAGGTGTGATGCAAAGCCTAAGAAAAGCCTTATTTTACCATTTTCATGTCTTTTCCTAAGCAATGTGAAGCACTCAGATGTAATGAAGAAAAAGAAGACTTGTGTAGCTAGTGTAGGTAATAAATGTATAGGCAAGCAAAAGTGACCCAGCACAACCAGCATTCAATGTCCTTCAGATAAGTTCAAAATATTCAACAATGATCAGCATCTATTAGCTTATACAACATAATAGACTAGCAGTTAGGTTTTGTAAAAGTTAAGCAATGGTGGTAAGAAAAATCATACCATCATTTTCATGTCTTTTCCTAAGCAACGGGAAGCACTCAGATGTAACGAAGAAAAAGCAGACTTGTGTAGCTAGTGTAGGTAATAAATGTATAGACAAGCAAAAGTGACCCAGCACAACCAGCATTCAATGTCCTTCAGATAAGTTCAAAATATTCAACAATGATCAGGGTCTATTAGCTTATAGCCTTATACAACATAATAGACTAGCAGTTAGGTTTTGTAAAAGTTAAGCAATTTTTTAACTGGGACTTATACCATGGTGTGATAAGTGGGCCTAAGAAAAATAATACCAGTTAAATGTGTAACCAACATCAGATTGATTACAGAGATTTACCCAGAATCAAGAAAAACATATATGCCACATTGATAGGTCTCTTTATGGCCATCATCAAAATTGACATCTACTCTTCAAAATTGATGATGAATAATTAACCAAAGCAAAACTTAGAAAAAAGATGGGATTTTCTCAAATATCTAGAAGTCTAATTAGCAGATATGAACTAAAACCTCACAGGATGAACTTGAGGCTTAAATGTAACCATCCAGGATGAGACCTACTAGATTGCTATAGGCTTCTAAGAGAAAAGAAACCACTATCTTACTTTTGAACTCAATTCTTCTAATTCACCTAAGATTCAGTGATAAGGCACTCACAGAATCACTTAAAAGGAAATTAAAAAGCTACAAACAAACAGGAATAAAGGATCAAAAGAATAACTGAAAAAAGATGAAAGGACATGTGCAACAATTACCTGAGCAGGGCTAAAGCTACCACAAGGAGGCCATGTGCGGGTTAAGTCACTTAAGTAACCATGAAACTCACAACCAACATCCATTAATACAAGATCTCCAGCTCTAATCTGTCAAGCTTCAGCCATTATAATCAAGTGTTCTACCATATATATATGGGATCTTCAGTCAACAAGATGACATGAAATGTTCTTACTTTCTGATCATTTCGTGAGTAGTGTATAACGCTACCATTGACACCCCCACCAACTACAGGATTGAACCTAAAAGTCAAGTCAAGATTTTCAAAGAAAACAAATGCAATTAAGAATGTTATGTTCAAGAAAATGGAACAACATACTATGGAATAGTGAAAACCAATTATATACAACAACAAAGTTGCCAGTATCATGCAAAGCTCAAACTATACAGTAAGAAGTCAAATGACTGTTAGAGTAAAAGGTTTAAATCTACCATTAAACTTTTAAATGTTTGCATTTAAACAGATTCAAAAATTAATATGAAAAAAGAAGTATAAATTCAGTTTCTAGTGTTTCATGCTTTAATGATGAAACACTCGAAAACCATTTGGGACCAAATAATCTGATACAACTATGATTCTATTTGTTTTATCTAAGCAGAATCCAATTGAGAATAATGTTCTAAAACTCCTCATTTCAAATACTGTTGAAGAATTTATCTCATAGCGATCTTACAAAACCTTTAGTACCATGTTTTCAATTTGTCAATTTTAAATTTGTAGTTGGGTCACATCGTAACCAAATTAGAATCCCAAATAATTTTGACAGAAATATTCAATCATTCATAAAACTTAAGCTTCATCCTAACATTGACACTGCAATGGAGTCTTCCACAATCTTTAAGTCCTTCACCTTTTCTTCTTGAATTCGGTTTCTACTGCTCATTTACTAAGATATTTTAAATTGTGCTCCCAGAGGTCATTGTTACATTGTCCATCTGTCTGTGTTTTTATTTTCTTTTTTAATATTAATGAGCTATATTTTTTAAGATAAATAGATGAACCAGTTACTAGTGACCCTCTGGATTTCTTCCTTAGCAATGCAGAGATCCCACCACAATAGAATTCACTTGTAGATAGATGTGATCTTGTCTAATTCATGTGTTGACTATAAAGAAACTCACCAGACTAGCTCCAAGTTCACTTTGTGAGTCTTTTTATACATCAGTAACTGCTTAACAAGTCAAACTTTGATTTGTAATTTTGTATACCTCCATTTATAATGAAAATGATTAAACCTACAGTAGTTCCTAGCTAACAAGAATATATACTTTATAGCAATAGTTCCTCACTTGCCAAGAATACAATTATTTTACAACAATTTTTATCTATGATTTACCTATAGCTGATTTTTAAAAAAAGATGACTCCACAAAAAAAGAAACTAGTTAAAGTTATGCACAAGGAAAATTTTCAATAATAAGAGCCAGGATAATGAATGTTTGTTGAGAAAAACACAGAAGGATAATTTCAAGAGAAAAAGTACATAAGTTAAGGGGCTTAAATGAACGTAACAACCATTGCAACAAAACAATCAGAATTAACCTCATCGCCTAAATAGTTCTTAAGTTTTATTCCTTAAAGAATCACTAAAACTAATGTTGAATGCATGGTAGGAACTTAGGTAATTATACAATAAGAAAGCTTACGCCATTCTTTGAGCACCTCTCATCTTGCACTCATATTCAACCTTAGCTGACAACTTGCTCTCTTCTGGAAATATTCTTGAAAGCAACATGGTTTGCAACAAAGACTAGCCAAACAGGAAAAGATTAATGCTGATCAGTCATTGGTGATCTGCAATCTTAGTAGTCATGAGATAAGGATTCAACTATTACAACCATAATAACATTCTATAATACATGTATTCTGAAATGGCTAATAGAAAATGGAAAACAATAGCCATTCACATCTAGAAACAACCAGAGACTAGAATATGCTACAACTGATGCTGGGAATGGCATTTAAATGACAGCAATGTAATTATTTTACTCATAAAGAGAATAGATGTAAATTTCAAAAGTTATGCTTTAAATAACTTTTGAATAAAATAATTGTACAAGAAAATTATGGAGGCAAAAGAGAACGTCAATGCTTGATCCAAGTCACTGAGCTCAGATGCCTAACTCTCACAGGTATTCCGCACTTATTGTTCAGATGCCTAACTCTCACATGTAACATCATTGGTGAGTTTAGTGATTTCAATAGGTGCTCGGGTGCTCGACTAGGCACTCGGGTGAGGCGAGGCGAGGCCCGAGCGCCTCGCTTCATTTCCAAGCGATGCGCTTCAAAGAGGCATCGCATGGGCGCTCGCCCGAGCCCAGGCACCGAGCGCTTCGGGCGAGCGCCCGGGTTAAACCAGGCGACCGAACCAGTGTTTTAGGTCTGGTTCGATCTCCGATGCTTTAGTTGGTTCAATCGAACCAACTAAAGCATCGATATCAGCCTTCCTCTCATGACTTCCCAACCCTAACCTTGCTCGCCGCTCCCGCTGCCATCGCTCCCGCTGCTCCTGCTCACTGCTACCGCTGCCTCTGCCACTATTGTCGCTCCTGCTCCCGCTGCTCGCTGCTCGCTGCTACCGCTGTCGTCACTCATCGTTGCCGCTCCCGCTGCTCTCAGTCAGCAACCTCGATCTTCCTCTTGCTCACACTCTTCTCACTTCAATAGTATACTATTAACAATATATTAACAATATTTTTATTTATTAGATTAATAATATATTATTTTGCTTTTAATACTGTTAATTTTTATTTATTTGAAATTATTGTTATTGTTTTGAATTTTGAGATTTTTTGTTAATGTGATATTGTGATTTTACATGATTTTCTTAATTTAATATCATATGTTTATTTAAATAATTATATTTACAAGATTTTTAAATATAGAAGAGTACGACAGCTTAAAAATCACCTATTTGCTTCTACATTCAAATAGATTTTGAAGTCCATGTGTTGTCACATATGCAAAGAGACAAATGAATCAAACTTGTCAATGTTCCTAGCAAAGTTCCACATAAGCGCTAAAGAAAAAAACAAGACCAGGTTCTCAAGAGTCAAGATTGAAACAAACTGCTTAGCTGAAGTTAGAATTAAACAAAAACATATAAAGCAAAGAAAAAATAAAGAAAAAAAATAAGTGCTGCATCAGTCAACTAGTTATGGACAAATTCAACTTAGAAGTGGTTGTCCCAAAACCCACTGTATAAAGTTTGCTTTAATTGGCACAAATATATTTAGTGTGATCACATGTTTGGGCTCGTATATGACTTCATGTTGTAACATAAATAAGAAAATTATGTCTGTAAATTTTAGAGCAAAAGGGAGTTATAATTCAAATAGAAATCTCATTTTTTAAATAAGATTTTGTAAAAATTGTGATAAGACAACATCTACTGAAAAGTAACACAATGGTCAAGCAGAATGTTATATGGGAGGACTTCTCAGAAGTTACAGTCAAATAATAAAATGTTTCTCCATGTTTTTGTTAGCTCTACTCCTACAATTGTCAAAAGAACATTAGTGATTTCTGAGTGGCATTTTAAAAAAATACAATATATTGTATTTTATTTTTATAATATATATTCTAACCCACCTACTTCTATATTATGAGCTTGGCCCCACATTGGTTTCTTTTCTTGATATTGCATGTAAGACATTTCAAAGCAATCAGGAGTCTTGGTGCTCCAAAACTTTCTCAATGAAAGACAAGCAGTGTCATATTACCCAAAAAAATATTGTTTTGTATTTGGCCAGCGTTCTCAGTGTCATTCACTAAACAATTTCTAATTCTTTGCAACTTTGTTCTTAGAAGCATGTTGTCATGCTTGATCTAATATAGATGTAAAAGCAGTACTTCTATTTCTCAAACAGAAAGGTAGAAATAATCACCACAGTTCATAAAACTCAAGGTTTGCAATACAACCCCGATATAATATGGTATAGGCAGAATTTACCCTGACAACATACCGTTACGTGAACCAAAGTAAATCAACCTGGTACAGGGCTTGTACCACCGAAATGTACAATACTGAACAAGTACCACCTCGTACAGGATGGTACATGCCCTGTATCGAGCAGTTTTTTTTTGTTTTTTCAGTATTTGTCCAAAACTTAGTGCATACCAGTAATACCAATACAGTACCAATATATGAAATTGCAGACCCTGGTAAAACTAGTTAGATAATTCATACAAACATATATAATTAGAGAAATAATTAATCAATAAAAAGCATATTTCAACTGTCACAAAACTGACACATGGGCATCTCCTGTGCCATGGCGTAGCATACAGGCACTAGCCATATTGCAGCGTTGATCCAGTGCCCGTGTGACTCTGGACACATGGCAAGCACATGCCAAGGTGCAATTACAAATCCTTGCTATTAATGCATCATAAGATATGAAGGAAACAACTCAATCTTGTCATCACTCAAAAGATGTCAAATGGAAAATGCAGATAACCTTACTGAACTAAGTGATTATAAAACTAAAATAAATTTGGTAAAAGAGAAAAAGAAGAAGAAACTTTGCTAGGTTAATATCTCAGTCATAAGCTGCTGAAAGATGAATTTGGGATTAGAAAAGAAACACCTGACATGCAATTGATGCAGAAGTCCTCATCAACTTGAGTTCAGACGCAGACTTTATCCACTGTAATTCATGAGTATAGGCTGAAAGATCTTTGACTTTGTTGTTGAAAGATGCCTTAATAAAGGGCTCCATCTCTGTATAAGATGGTGATGCTGTCTTTACATTGTGAAACAATCTCGATGCTTGTCTCATCATTTGAGGAAGGATCTGAACTTATACATAGAAAAAGGCCAAGCATACCCACATGGTTGTTAACAGGTAACCATTAGCACATATATAATAAATGTTTTCTTTGCATATATATATATATGCATATATATATATGTATATATATACATATATATATATATATGTATATATATACATATATATACACATATATATATACATATACATATACATATATATATATATATATATATATATATATATATATATATGTGTGTGTGTGTATATATATATATATACATATATATCTAAGAAAGTTGCATTCCTTTATGGAGAATTAAGCCTGTTAGAGACAAAGCATTTTCAAAGAGATTTGGAGAATGTGTAACAACTTTAACCAAAGAAACTCATAAAAATTGCAATAGTAAATTGTTCCAAACACTCCAATCTCCTACAGGCCAAAATGATAGGAAAATTAACATTTAGTATATAATGTATGCTCTCAAACTGACATACATTTTCACCACTATAAATTTCCAACTCTTCTTCTTTCATTTATCGAAGTGTCATTATCTATCTGACATGATGAATCAACCTTAATTTAACATGGTTAATAAAAACTAAGGCAAGGCAATAAGGCTCCTCTACATAAATATGCATGCAGTTACCGTAGCATTATTTCTTCATATCTCTTAAACTTGTACTCTTACTTACACCAGAGGAACAAGGCTTAAGAGTACATCCATTGACACTTTGTAGTTTATACTTTGTACCATAAACCCTAACAAATTGCACCATATTGGATCATCAGTCGTCTTAGAAGTGGTATGTGAGACTGTTCTTGCTTAAATAACCAATATTTAACATCTTAGTAGAGTGTCCCAATAAGTATAAGCACAAAAAAAGGAAGTACAAAGATTTCAAGAGCAATGATCTCAATATCAGTCAAATATCCGATATTGACCTTATAAACCTAGCAAACTATTACAAGACGGATATACAAGGGGTATACCAACCTGTACTGCCTGACACTATTGAATAAAATAATAAAGAATTATTTATCGGGCTTTATGGTTTGAAACCAGTACCTTGTCAGATTAGTAAATATAGGTAGGTACATTGTGGTCCGATTGGCATTTAGAAACCTATTCAGAAGTATACCTGTAAACTATATTTTAGAGCATCATACATGCTGAAAGACAACCTTTCACAGGCATAGATGGACAATTTATTTTTCCTGAGGTAAAATTAAGTTGAATTGTTAAGCAAAAACCGCTATGAGTCTATAGTCCAGTTAAATAGATAATGAACATGGGAAATTGAAGAACAAGGTGCTACAATAGCTGGAGAACTTAAGGTCTACAATCTCAGAAGTATGTCAGGCCAATGAACATGCAGACAAGTAAACATAGCAATCCAACACCCACGAAAGATTCCAACAATACAAACTAAACTAGCATAACTGTTTGGCATTACATGGATGCAATAATCTATAATCTACATCATCCACAAAATGAAGCACGAACCTTGTGCATCGCACTCAGTGGAAATGCTTTATCAGCCTTGAAAAATTCCAAGGCTGCTTCCACTCCGGCAACTTGACCTTGCCAAATTGCATCCTGTTAAACAATGAAAAAAATATGATAGTAGGAAAAAGAAGAATACATATAAAATGATTTTTTCATAGACAAGTAGTTATCTATATCATAGACACGATTTCTCATGTCCAGACTACAATACTGAAGTAGAACCAGATAACTAGGTGACAAGATATGGGTAGAGGATAAAATTCCGGTAGAAATACGGTAGTACAAGGGAAGAAACAGACACATGTTTTAATTACATATCTTAGTACTGGAAACATCAAACAAAAATAGGATTGTAATTGTTAGCAACACATCAAAAGAGTAATGCCCCTAATAATACAGATCTCCTGAACATGTGTAATTATGAAACATCCTAAGTTCCAGCATTGCAAAATCCACATATTTAATACTTTGCTGCAAGAAGACAGAATATTCAACAATCCTGGACTTGATTCATCAAATATCAGAACTAAGGTACTCAAGCACTAAGTGATGTTAATGTTGTCGTTTCTCTAAGAGGACATTACAAAAGAAAAATAAAATATTTTCAGAAAGAAAACAAGACAGATCATAATTCATCTTTTACATAAATTTTATGGAAAACAAATTGCACTTAAATCTTAAATGGCAACAAAAACTCAAGTGAAAAGCATGAGAATAGCATCAAGCAGACATAATAATTTTTGTGAGCAGATAGAAGAATGATAAAATATAT